>NW_010297350.1:80116-89534 GCF_000700745.2 Antrostomus carolinensis | reverse complement strand
TCCCTACAAAATCAGTAGGTTTTTTCATGATGCAAGTTCAGGAAAATCCCTGAAAATTCTCCCTTTTAGACTACTGCAGATAAAACTGGATAGGAAACAATATCAATCAGGCTTTCCAGCAAACCTGATGCAGGTGGTGAACTTTCATTTTGATATTCTTTTTGAAATTATTTTTCAGCTTTGTCTGTCCTTTTCACAGCTTCTCTGTTAGTGTTTTTTAAGATTGACTTTATTACTTCATAGCATCATTAAATTTTTTGCCCTACTGACAGGAGGTGTTGCTTATCAATCTGCCTAAATACTTTGTAATTAATTACTGCTTTAACAAAGATTTCCTTTTTACCTGCAAGCCATTCCGTAGCACTTCCCAGAAACAGTTGGGTCACACATTAGTTCTTGCAATATTCTGAGCTGTTTTTCAAGTAATTTTCAGCTTGGCTTAAGAGGGACAGAAGCTATTGATTTCTCTCTTTCAGTCTTCCTTTAACACTCATGTTGCATCTTCTCGGACATGGAGCTATTAATTAATTTTTGGGAAGGCTTTTCAGATTATTTTAATCAGAAAGAGAAGTTGAGATATATGGATGTGAGATTTATTGTTGTTTGTAAAGACAGAGCAGGCAGTTCCTTCTTCACAGAACACTGTAGAAAAAGAAGCAGAGAAAACAAGAGATGGTTTCTATGCTTTCAATTCAGGTCTTTCTAGACAGCCTTGTGTCTGACAAATTTATCAACTGTTTTTTGGGGTTTCTTTATAAAGTCTTTTCTGTCTGTCCTGGTTTTCTGTACAGTTTTACACATTGTTTTTTCTCCCAGTTCTTTTCACACTCACTCTCTTGCTCCCCTTCCTACACTACAAGTAGGGTCCCATTCTGTTAGTTTTCATTCAGGTACCAGGAGAGGATGATGTGGTTCATATGGCTCAACACCTATTCCAGTCTTGCATTATTTTGGA
This sequence comes from Antrostomus carolinensis, assembly GCF_000700745.2. Classification (NCBI taxonomy): domain Eukaryota; kingdom Metazoa; phylum Chordata; class Aves; order Caprimulgiformes; family Caprimulgidae; genus Antrostomus; species Antrostomus carolinensis. Next base: position 88,579 of record NW_010297350.1, on the reverse strand, counting down.
CAGTTGTATTTATATTTCAACCGTCTGTTCCATGAAGGAGATTAATTGCTTTTATATGTAACTTCTATTTACATATAATTATAGAGTTTTCAGTGTCTGATGACAGAAAGGAACACAGGTATCACCTAACTGGACTTCTTTTATTCACAGTCTCTCTAGTGTTTTTCAGAAGTTGTGCTAAAGCAGGTATTTTTGTAAAGATATCTTCTCCTATTTTAGGATCGCCATATAAAATTAATCTACCATCTCTTGCTAGTAACTTACTTCAATAATTGAAAATGGCATGTAGCTCACACCCTCGTGGCTCTAGACTGTTTTGTTTAGTTTCATTCCCTCAAAGGCAAGAGTAAAAATGATGAAACGAGCACAAGTTCACAATACTGGAGACTTTTTTTAAAGGTTTGTTATATTAGAACACTTTCTATATATATATTCTTCTCAGTAGTTCCATCTCCTGAGACTGAGGCAGGGAAAAGGCTTTTTAACACTGGAGTGTTAATACGTGGTATAATGTAAGATACGGAAATGAATTTGTGGTGTATGATCAAGTGTCAATCACGGAAATTGAGCTTAGTTGCTCAAGACTGTGTGTGCAGGTATAGATAAAAAGTGGCAAGATAAAGTGAAGGCTGCAATTAAACCTTTAAGGATAATTAATATTTTTCTTTAGACACATTGTTTGTAGTAAGCAAAGAAACAGAATACTACAACCAGCAGAAATTCTGGTTTATGATTAAAATATCAAATAAGTCTTTGAGAGTGCAGAAAATTGTCCTTCAGGGCATTGACCTAGTGTCTACAGGGGTCACTCAGCTACCACTGGAACAAATTCCAGACTTTGCCATGATGGCAAGGAATTGTGCAAATTTGTGTACTACCAGAACAGAGTGTTCTGATGACTGGCCAGATGATAGCAGATGAGCCATGGCACTGCTACTAGGGCTACTGTTTTTGTCACTTCTGTTTTGCATCAGTCTTTGACTTATTTTGAGGTGAAGAATTCCTCTTAGTGTTTTGGAATGAAAAGACCCATCTGCACTGAAGAGTATCACTGTTATTCTCATTTCACTGTTATTTATTCATTCTCTCTCTCTCCCCCTCCCTCTCTCTCTTTTATTTTGCAACAATTTGTGTGCACATTTTGTTTTCATTATACTTCAGTAAAAGTTTTATCCTTAGAGTTCCTCCCTTTGTTTTAGCTAACAAAGTTCTTCTATGCTTCTTTCCTTCAATCCTGTTTCAACTTTCTAATACTCTTCCTTCTCTCAGTTCTTACTTTAATTATCTTTCAATTTGTTGTATCTCTGTGAGGCTTTCTGTTTAGCTCTCTCCTGTTTTCCTTTGATTTAAATCAGCACAATATTATTTAATATTACCAAATTCTGTTTTCAGTCTGAAGGTTTCTGTTTTAAAATTATCTTAATGAACATCTTGCAATAAATGAATTTAATTTTTGTTGTCCCTTTTTTTTTCTTTTTAGTTGAAACCTTTTAGGTTGGTTTTCTTCCCTTTTGCTTTTGACTTTCCCTTTTTTTGTTCCTTTCAGTCATGGATATATCATTACTCTACTGGGAAAAAAAACTTGATTTCTTGCTTATTTTCTAAGTAATCATCATATTTTCTTAAAAGGTATATAGAAATCAGTCTGTAGGAGGCAGAAATCAGCTTCACTGTACTCCCAAAATCTCATGTTATATAGGAAACCTTAGTAGATATTAGGACAGAATTTTCAAGTGCCTTGTGTTGCATTTTAAAAATGGAGCCACTGTGTTACTGATTGCCTGCATGTTCACTGTTTAGGCTTGTCTCCTTCAGCCTAGGTTCTTCAGATTCAGTTCACCTGCTGCCACTAGACAAGTAGTGAGAATTAACAAAAAGAGGCCTTGATCTGAGGTTTAAGGTCTTCCTTTCTCTATTCTGATGAAAAGGGTCTGCCACTAACACTCGGGTCTCTCACTTTGCCTTTGCCTGAGAAGCTACCTTCTTTTGCTCACTCTAGCAATCCAAATACACAAATTTCAACAAACCATGAAATTCCACTTACATCTTGATAGTCTCTTAATTTTTGTTATCAAACTTAAAAGTAACCTGTAGGTTGCTATGAGAAAACTCAAAATTTTTATTAGATACTTCGTTGATACTATATAACAATAACTGTATAACAATTGGTCAGATCCAGAAAAGATATGGCAAGTGGGCATGCTGGCAATTTGACTCTGAAGTCTATGAAGACTACAGAACACACAGTACCACAGGTTCTTCCTGTGGGATATGGGTACTTAAAGTTTTGAAGTCTTTATATAGCTTGGAGTGGAAGTTAAGTCAATGAGAAACAGTGAGTCCTTTCATCTGTCTCCCTAGTGGTGCATCCTCCTTGTCTATTATGAGCCTTCTGAAGAAGAAAGGCTTCAGGGTAGCTGAGCCTGCTCCCCTCCCTGTCTCCAAAATCAAGGGGTTATCTTTCTCCTTTCCTCACTAAAGCAAGAATGTGTTGTAAGCATTAGAAGAGCTATTGTTTGAACTGCAGTATGAACACAGCCCTGCAAAGAGCAAATGTAGACTTTATGTATTACTGTGTATCACTGTGTACCAGTTCATGGAGGGGGCTTTTGTTCCTCAGCCCAACACTGATATTTTAAACATTGATTTCAGGAATGTCTCCTTCTCTGCCCCTAGCACACACCAATATCTGTGGCTCTGTATCTAAAATGTTTATTTGTAGGAGTGTCTGACACCCAACCATACATACCACAGAAAATCATAGAACAAAGAATGGTTCTGCTGCTTCTGCTGCTGGTTAGGCTGGTCAGAAGACAAACTAGTCAGATGAAATGGAGAAAACAACTCTTCATTTCACACACACTGGAATTGCAGAGATGCTCCCTAGTACATGGGCCAAGGAGTCTACTTGTGCTGGGACAGTGGCAATACTCTTCTCTTGTGCCAATAGATGGAAGAAGAAGAGGAAAGGAACTAGGATTTGGTTCCTTTCCTTGCTTTGTCCTTCCCATCATTTTTTTAGAAAAAACCCTCTGGTTTTGAGGATGGGAAAAATCGCTTGTAAAAGATAAGTCTAAGAAAAAAAGAGGTAATAATACCTGACTGCTCTTTATATTGTAATATAGAGATCTGCCTTCCATCTCCAGGTGCAGCTGGCAGAAATACAGGGCAGAAATCCTTTACCTTTCTTTGTATTCATATTCAGTAGCTAAGCTCTGTCATTTTAAAGAGGTCACGCAGAATGACACAGCAGTTGTATTTTCTTCTCTGGAAGCCAAGGAAGAATGGTTTCTTTTATGCTAGGTAGCTGAACTCTGTTTCCATAATGTTGTTCCCTAGAGTCTGGTAATCAAACATGGCATTCAGAGGGAGAGGAATTGTAGATTTCACAGGAAGAACTGTAGGCTTTTGTGGATTTTTGTCCCTTTTCAGGTGTATCAGCAGGCTGCACTGCCACAGAAGGCTGAACACATAAAAACAACTCGCTGTGTACTCCCTCTTGGTGAGGGTCACATCCACGCTTCTCTTGTCCACCAGACTCTTACATCTGTTTCTGACTTTTTTTTAAATTTCGGACTTGATGGTTCTTTGGTTTTACTTCTTTTACATGCAAGCCCCCAGCAGGTTTGCCAACCTGAAAGGTAATATGTGGGGAAAAACAGTTGTCTTCCACTCAGCAGAGTCATGGTAAAACTGTGCTTTTTCATCTTGTTAATCAGATTATTTTCTGTTTTTAAGTGTATAATGTAGTAGAAATGCTTGCAGTCAAATAATAAATACATCACCCATAAACTTCTTGTAATATTTTTGAACTTCATTGTTAGATAACTTACACTCCTTCAAAACTGGTGACTTCTGTTCTTCCATTTCCAAATAGATATTTGCTGAAAGGATAGTTTCCTTTGTAAAGTTTGCTGTAACTACACTGTACCCCAAAAGGACCGTGCTTGTTTGGGCAGGAAGGCAGAGCTCTTCCCCTTCTGAAAACTGCACCTTTCATTTGAAGGAAGTGTATTTGACTTTTTCAGCTTCTGCCTCCTGTTTTTCAGTGTTTCCTGATCTTCAAAAGGGCATAATTTTTCTAATTAAAAATAATTACATTATAGATAGAGGATTTTTTTAAAAAAGTGGGAGATTTCCTGGTGAGAGAAAGGTGGTACCTTTTAACTTTTAGATTTGAGGTAAGAAGAAAAATTAGAAGCAAGGTTAGTTGTGAGAGTTCAGGTTTCAGCTAGAAACAGAGTGGGTGTGTTCCTTACACGTGCTAATTTCTATATAAGTTTCTGTTAAAAGAAGATTTCTGTCTGCTTAATATATAATTTGACATCCTCTGAATAATCAATTTCAGCCTCTTAAGCCATGTAAGTCTAGGAATCCAGAATGGCAATGGCACCACATTTATGTGCTAGCTTGGGCATTATTGAATCTATCTATCCTAGTCTGGACTATCAGACTTTTAGTATCCTCTGCTGAGTGCTTTGTTAACGTAGAACTTGAGAGAAATTAATCTGGGAAAGTAGATTTCATTCTCTTCCACTACAAAGAGGTATGAAGTATCTGTAGAACTTGATTTTTAATGTGAAATGTGAAACTTTATATAGCACTCCAAGTGAGGGCTAAGTTAAGTTTTGATTAAGGTTTGATTTAGGACTCTGGGAATAAAACTAAATATCCTACATTGGTTGTAATCCATTAACATATAAATCGTGATTCATCTGGAAGCACATTTTCATTCAGTGTGTGTTCACTGAGGGTGAGTTAATGTTCAGAGGGAGAGCTTTACATTTCACACTTCAAAAATATTTTTGCTTAGATTTTCTCTGCCTGTCTTTGATTCCCCTGCTTCTCTCCTGCGTTCTTGACACCTAGCATCATCAAAAGTCACTTCCCACACATCCAGGTGGAGGAGAATCCAGAAGAGATCCCGTTTTCAATTTCTGTAGCATGGCAGCAATTCAGGGGATGTTTTTGTTTGCCTTGCCAGCTGTCTGAGTTTGATGTTCCCTTTTACTTCAAATAGTGAACAGAGGGTGGAAGGGAAATTTCCAAGTGACTCAACAGTTGGAAGTGTTAATGGCTCCCTTGGCAAGCAGTTGTTTCAGTTATTCAGTGTGGTCCCCTAGAGCAGCTTTTGATATGCTTCAGAGAATTTTATATCCAGCAGACAATAAATATAATTAGTAAAATTATGTGCAGTCACGTACTTGATCCTGGTTGTTGCTATCCTTCCACTTTGCTCAGATTGGTTATACCCACTATGCAAATAGATAGCTGCACAGAAATAAATTCACAGCTTCCATGAGAAGAACTTGCAGGCTTCTCTTTTTAATGTAAATGGGCAACAGTGTATGTCTAGTAAATGTAAGTGAACTCAAATTGTAATCGAAGGTGTGTGAGTAATGTAATGTGTTAACATAACCTTCATTTTACTAACTCCATTTGTGAGGAAGATGAGAGCAAAAGCCTGCCTATTCACAGTTTCAGAAGGAATTGCAGCTTCCTGTGGTACACTGTGGCCCAACTAGGACCAAGGATGCCTTGGGCTGACTTTCAGACATCTTGTGCCTTCATAATTAAAAGAATGTGTTGCAGTGTGTGAGAAAAGGAAAGGCATATTTAAATAAATAACTCTTTACTCAGCTGAGACATGCTGCAGCTTAGGTGAAATGTCAGGCAAAAAAGTCAGCTGGCAGTAAGGTTTGTTTGTCAGTGACACCAAATCCTGACTGCAATTCATATTCAGAAATCCACAGCAGGATGCCCTGTGATTTGATTATGTCCCAGTTACAATACCAGTAGGGAAAATGGGAATACACACAGATATTATGATATACCAGCTGTTAATAGGCACATAGGCTAAACAGTTTGTACTGTATGGCTGCCACTGAAGACTAATTCCAAAATAATATTTGTAGCAATTGCTGTTATAATCCATATAAAATGAATGAAGGTAGTCCTTTTATATTTGAACCGCTGGAACAATTCCTGAGACATAAGATAATTAACATATATGTGGAAATACATGCATTAGAGACCGTAGAGCTGGAAGACATCATCTTTTAGAAACTGTAGTAAAAAAAACCAAACCATTTTCACAATCTTGATAGGTCAATGAGTCTGCCAAAGCAAAAACAATCAGCCAAGCCTCTCCTCATAGCATCTGTATAAACCGTGCTCTGAATATACAGTCTGTTCTCCTCTAGTGCCAGGCAATAATTATTTTGTCCTTAGGTAGCCATAGAGTATTTAATGTATTAAATCTGCTTTTGTGAGGAAAATGAGTATATTAAACATCTAAGAAAAGATTTTGTAGTTGAATATTCAAAACGTATTTTTTTGTCAATTGTACTACATAGAACTGATTTAGAATATTCTGTGTTCATCGTAATAACCTAAAATGACATTTTTGGATTCAGAACTGGGGATAAATAGGACTCCAGTTTTAAGGTTAGAAGCTAAATAGTTAAGGTAATTTTATTTTTACAGTGCTGTAGTAAGAACTGGTCAGTGGAATTTGGAAAGGGGATAAATGGTTTGTATTTTAAGTAAATTAAATTGTAAGTGAAGTAGATTGTTGTAACTGCCCATAAAATTCTGAATGCCAGGTATAGAATTAATAATGTTTTTAAAATTCCCAAAAGAACTGTTCATGGAAGCTGGATGAAGACATTAATTGTTTTCATTCATTCTAAATTGTAATTTTGTGTTGTGTTCACTTCCATTTTATCCTGACTTTTAGTAAAAAACCACAAAAACTTGTCAGTATGAGTGAACACCACAAACAACCTCTTCCTATATTTTTAAAGGCTGATAAACTTTTGAAACATTTTACTTATTGAATTTCCTGGGAGATAATTTAACACCCTATTTTATATCAAATGCCTTTAGCTCTTGTGTGAAAAAACCTTATGTTTTAAGGGGCTGCTATGGAATTGCATTTATCAAATCTGTTTTTCTGAGTGTTTATGGTCTTACAGTCCTAAGTGGCCTTTCCAAAGGCAGTCTGAGGAGGCTGATGGCATTTTCTGTTCATCAAAATTGTCTCCTGTGCCAGGACAGGACTAGCTCTGGCTCTTTGCAGGCTGCCACTCACCACCTCACTACTTCAATCAGACAGTCACAGACAGGGAGTCTATGGGTTGTTTGAGTTCCACCTCCTTCTCATCCCCTGCGCACAGAGCACAATATTACGTGTATTTAATACTTTACAGCTCTCTGATGCTTTGCAACTACAATAATGTCTGTTAATGATGCTAAAGGCTTTTGAGCTGTGACTCTATCCTCCACCTCCTGTTCCCTATTAGAAATGATGCTCTAAGGAGTATCCACAAGGACATCTTGGCAAAAATCTTTCCTGCATTATCCTCTTTTGGTGAAGAGGATGGATGTTCAGTTGATTGTCCTCTTTCTTTTAACATTGACAGTAGAAAACAGGACACTTTTTGTTTCTTTCATTTTTCTCTAGACTTTGATATTTAATACCTGCTTCCAGACATGACTTATGGAGACTGTGTTAGCCTGGGCTTCCCTGAATATAGCCCTTTTGTGCAGTTCCTCTGAAGGGGAATGAAGACAGTACTACTTTTATTTAAAGGAAAAATGTCCATGAGAGACTGGGTTTTTTTTCAGTAAAGAGATTAAGGCCCTTCAGAGAGGCCAGAATGGACTTAAAGAAATAGATTTCCCTGAAAAAGAATATGATGGAATTGACTGATGCACCATTTCTCAAAATATGAATAATTAAGGAGAAGGCTTGAACGACCAAACACATAGACCATGATGTACTGGAGAGGCAGTTTGCCAACCGTTCTTCCACTGGACTAGCTGGTACTTCCCAAATTCCCACTCCATCTATTATTGGGTGTATGATGAACTTACACAACAAAGACCAGTGTAACCAAGTATTGGTATTATTGGCTGTTCATACAAATCAGGAATTAGGAACAGGTGAAATTTTTGTGAGTAAGTTTGCTCTGTGGAGTAACCGAAATATGAGGTAGTCCCCCTCTAAAAGGAGAACAAATTCTGAATAAAATACAGGATTCCATGTGGCATGAGCACATTAGATGTTCTTTTTATCATTCCTTTGAAAATTTCTTTGCTTTCTTTGACATATGCTAAACAGCTATTTGTGAGCTATTGTAATTTAATTCAAAATCAAATTTTAATTTCTTATATTGAAACCGCTTTTAAGAGTTATAATTGTGTGATTCTGCATTTCCCATAACAATCTACTTCATCTTACATAGTGGGTACATATAGTTAGGCTTAATTGTTGCTAGCTGATAAAATGTTTTTATAGAATAGTGGTGCTTAAAACAGTCTTAGTCTAATCATGACACTAATGAAGTTTAGTTTAAAACATTTTATTTTATCCATTGTAGTATGTCAGTAAGTGGTCTTGAGAGTAGAGACATTTTGATTTTTTGCATAAAGGTTATTAATGTTAGTTATTTTAAATAC
>NW_010297350.1:38234-80080 GCF_000700745.2 Antrostomus carolinensis | reverse complement strand
TTTTTTTTTTTTTTTTTTTTTGCCCCCCCCCGAACATGTGAAGATTGCGTGGTTTATTTCTTCTATCTTTATAATTTAGGTTATGGAAACTTCCTAAGCTTGTAATGTTCTGAATTTGACACTGACTCCAAGTAGTTCAGAGCTTCAGTTCTAATGAGGTCAGTGAGCATGGCAGATATTTATTAGCACCCTGTGTGAATTAGGCCATACTTTCAGGTTGTTATTTCAACAACCTAATTATATCGAGGCTTGATATTCCAATTTACTAACTAATACTGACTCCTGTAATGGATAGTATGCAGACAAACTGCTGCTTCTGACAGCACCACTGAGAGCAACAAGCCTGATCGCTCAGACATCCGTGAAAGCAGCCTAACTGACAAGTAAAAGGCAAGAAAAAGAAAAGGAAAAAAAAAAAAAAAGAAAGAAAAGAAATGAAGGGAAAGTTACTGTTACAAGAAAAAATGCCAAGATGCCTTACTATGTTGTTTTCTACTGTTCTGAAAACAGCACTATTCTGTATCAGGTCTCACCATCTGCAGTCTTCAGGTTAGTGCCTTTTATATGCTTATGCAGCCTGACCTATTCCCAGTAAATGTGACTGTGCTCTGCTACTCTTTTTGACTAGAAAATAATACAACTTTATAATAGATAAGAGTTATAATCAGTTTAGAGTATGTGTGTCCATTTTCTAGCTTGTTTGAAAAGTTAACACTGAGCAATTTAACTTTAGAGATGGCTGGGAATTTTTCAATGTTGTTCATCAGAAGATAGCAGTAATGCCAAACTCAAGTGTGATGAATGTCTCAAAGACAAAAAACCCCCATTTTATTCAGTTTTGAGATTGTTAAGGATGTTTTTGAAACAGAGAATCCAGCTTTATGTTGAAATATGTTTAATTTTGAAGAGTTACACAAATTATAATAAACATTGAAAATTATCAAAATTAAACCTAGATCTTTTAAAATGATTGGCATAAAATTGTTTCTTTACCTGATTTTTAAAATTTCTTTTGCCTGAACCTTAGAGATTTTTTTTTTTCTTTTAATTCTAATTTGAGACAGAAGCATTCCTGGCAATCAGTTCTGCACTGGAAAATTATTACTGAGGTTTTCCTAATGTTATCTATATCTAACATATCTGTACTCTTCTGCTTGTTCTCTATACTCCTGTGACTGCTTCTTTAACATGTCCTTTAGAGACTATCCCCTTGCTCTGTACCATGGGGATGCTGCAGAGCTCTATGCCTCACCTCAGCCTCTTCACCATCTCTGTCTCTGGGCAGTCCTTGCACACTCCTTAAAGTCTTTAAGTTCTCTTATATCTGTTTTTACTGTCAAGTAAACAGCTCTTGCTGACTGCATCAGGTTTAATCTTCTCTAAGGTTCCACTGTGACTTTTTTCAAATACTGTGAAGACGTAGGATACAGGTAGTTGAGCAGTGCATGCCGCATGCTAGCACACAGGAACATTCTGCATTACATGGAATGCATTGTTTGGAGCTGGATGCTGGGACATCTGGAGGGAAGCATCCGTGAGGGGCTCAGCTCTTTTGTGGTTTGAACTCAGAGGGAGCTTGCACAAAAGTGAGGTGCTTGGGGTTCATACCTTGGGACAGATGAGCTGATCTAGTAGTTTGCTGGCTTCTGCTGCTGGTAGCCTTGCGTACCTAGGTGGTCCTGCCTCCTTCCTTGCATTGCACTTGTTGGTGGTCTGATGCCTTACTGAGCTGACTTAGCTCACCAACCCAACAGAAAAACAACCCAAAGAGAAAGGGTGGTTGGAGTGCTAGAGTGCCTCAGCCAACTCAGGAGTATCAACCTCAGATATGTATTGGGAATCAGAGATGGACAGTGTAGCCTCTCTGAGAGGTATCACCTCATGACTCCTGCTGAGTTCTTCCAACGCTCCTGACTTTAGCAGAGAATTATGGTTAGCACATCATCTTTAAAAGCCTGCTAAAAGCTCATCTGTCATAGCAATCACAGCACTTCTCTTTTTATGTCTTTCACATCCTATCCTCATTGTATCTATCCTGCCTTGCTTGCTGCCATAGTATCAAGATTCTTGTTTCTGATTAGCCTGTGATATGGGCCTTCTTTAGAACTTTAATTAAATTCTTGGTTGGTCACAGTTATGTTCCCTTTATCCTGCTGTTCATGCTTGGGCAGGATACAAACTTCTGCAAAATGAACACATTAACTGTCTTCTAATCTCTCCTTAGAACTATTTCTCAGGGTACTTGTGTGGTTAACACAGTGCTGGGCTGAGCTCATCTCAGGAGCTTAAACAGGAATATGCACAGCATGGGAAAGAAACAGAAGGGATTAGAGGGTGTGTGGTTTCCCGGAGTGGTGTACTGAAATCTCCATGGAGAAAAACTATATAACCTCTAGAGGTCCCTTCCAACCTTAGTTCTTCTATCATGGCCCTTCTTTTTTTTATTGTGTGGTCTCTTGTACTCTGTTGTCTCTTATTTTTCACTTTGTTTCCTTGCTTTGAGTTCAAGGTCTTTGAAACTGTGTCTCTGTTACATACAGTACTTTTACATATTTAATATGTAAATATATTTAAAATATAACTTTAAATACATATATAATTTTTTTTTTCATATAGTCTACTTTTTTTTTGCCAGATTAAATTTTCCTGTCCTTACTTAGGTTGATTAGTACCTTCTCATCAAAAGTCTTGCTGCAAGTTTTGATGGGACAACTCCTGAAGGGGAAGTACTACTTCAGCACCTAAGGATAGCTGAATCAGACCCTGAGTGATGTCAGGTGCATTGCTGTGGAAGTAATTTTGTTACTAGAAACCATTAGATTCAGGAAAGGGGTGAAAACTGTTGATAGTATTCAAATATGCCAGTCTTGGTAAGAGATGATAACGTACCAGGATGTGATTGACAATACAAATTTTAACTGAAAACACTTTAAATATTTTAATGATGGAGAGCAGCAGCCAACGTCTAGCAAAAATGATTAAAAAAAAAAAAAAGTATCGAGTCAGAGTTTGTAACCAAAGTTGCCTCTGTGACACTTTCTAGAGAAGGCTTTAAAAAGGTATCAGTTGTTATTATCCACCAGCTTCAACCCAGCAATAACAGTTTACCCTAAGGCTGTATCTCCTTAGCTATGTAGTCTTCTAGCTTGAACTGGGAAGTGGTCAGGGAGGTTTTGCAGTTTGAGCAGTGACCCATCCACATGAACAACATGTGGGGTGTTACCTGAGTACCCCAGAAGTGTACTCTAGACTTACACTTCCCCACATGGGATTGACAATCTTTTCTGCTGCATGGGACATAGCTAAGTAATTTCTAAGGGAAGGGCAAAAGAAAGAAGGAACTGAAAGCTATGGGAGAGACTGACCATGAGGGCTGCTCCAGATGTTGCAACCTGTGGAAAATAAGGCAGCAGCGAGGCAAAACAGGGGAAGGACTTCAGTGTATATGGAGCAACATGGTTACCATAAGCAACTTAATCTATTTTGGGGGAGCTAATCATAGTGTCAGTAGCACAAAGGCATACAAATCTGGTTCTACTGCAACTTTTGTACTTGTCAGAAAGCATACAGCTTGATCATCCTCTTACAGGCACATAGTAATAATTGTCTTTCTTTTTACTTCCTGCTCTCTCATGTTGTTGTTGTTATTACAAAATGTTGCAATATTCTTAGTGAGTTCTCTGAAGTCTTAGTAGCCTAGTAATGAAAACATGAGTGGAGATAACATCAACACATAAAGTGAAATAAATGCTTAAAACTGCATGATGTCTGTAAGAGTAAATTAAGTGATTATTATTTTACATCTGGTCCAGTAAATGGCATGTATTGTAATAAACAGCAAAAATGCAGTCATAGCAGTGGGAATACATTGTTTTACCATGGCTTATTGATGTTCTGCTGTACAGAAGAATGAAAGAGAGCTTAAGTATGGTTTTGATAAAATACTGTATCTTGGAACCTACCCTTTAAATTGTTTTTCTTTTCAACATGAACTTTATTTTTTTTTTTACCTTGTAGTTATACAGTACTCTTTCCACAGTCTGACCTTTTTCTTTCACAGTCCTTCTAAAAGCATGTCCTGATCGGTACACACTCTGTAGACCCCATTGTCTGCTGCAGCAAGTTGATACCTGCTATAATTTTCTCAGCTTCTTCTTTTTCTTGGAGGCTTCCTCTCTGTTTGCCTTTTATCATGTTCATTCATTTTCCTCTTCCTTTTCTCTGGGGAAGCCTATAACAATATAGTAAGAGAAATATGATAACTTGCTTCAAGTAGATAATTCAAAATTAGTATCTGGCTTGCTTGGTAAGTGAGACAAGAAAAAAAGTAAGTTTTGATACATCAGAATGCATCTGGTAAAGTCTTAATGCAACAACAAAAAACATCACCTGTACTTCTGGGAGCAATGGCCAGCCCTCAGCTCCCTCAGCAATAAATCTGGCTTCAGTTAAATGAATTTCATGTTCCACTGCTGTGTTCTATTGCTCCCTTAGGTTAAATAAAACCATTGCTTTTGCTGCTGCTGCAGTCAGTGATGTTATAGAACTTTATACTTTGGTCTGAGCTAAAAGATTGCAGTTAACTTCGGGTGATGATGATGATGAAGAGAAGTCAAACTCTTTTTTTCTATATCATTTAATCTCATCTTGAATTATCTGTATGTCACCAGAAACACAGCTTAGATCTGTTGTCTCTTCACTAATCTGTTTATTTGTGTGATTCCCAAATTATCTGCCAAATAGACAACCATCTGAAGATTTCTTAACTGGTTTTTGTAAAAAATTGTTAAAAACTTGTATAGAATCTTTTGCTAATACTTAAGCTTCTAATGCTTCCCAAATTTTCTCCTGGTTTGGAAAAAATACTTTATTTCCCTGGGCTTATGTTTTCCATTATTGCAGGTAAGTTAGCAAACAGGTTAGCAAAATTGAGACAGTTTGACAGACTTCTCTCAGCTTGTGAGAAGCTGATTGCAAAAGAGGAAAGCATGTCTCAGACCTCCTGGTGACAGCTGTCACAGAGGCAGGAGGCATGGCTTATTCTCCCCAAAATAAGCCTGTTGATTTGGAAGCTATAATGAAGCTGACCATCAGTCACTGACAATGGATGATTGGTAGGAATTGAGAAAGATCTGTTTCAGGGAGAAGGAATCAAGAGTAAAAAGTTTCTGCTAGTGTCTTCACTTCTCTTAGGAGGATGAAAGGGACTCTCAGGGTGTCTGCCCTGCCAGGGACCAGGGAAGAGCACCCAGACCTTTGCCATTGCAGAACAGGCAGGGTGCTGATTGGTCAGCAGCCAATGTCAGCTGAAGATACTGTTTCCTATTAAGTTAAAAAGTTCAAGTTGTGCTCAGTTTTCAACGCACATAACCAATTTACTACTGGTATGAAGAGATGGTACTCCATTGTCTTCTATGAACTGACCTATGTTTATGCTGGTGGTGAATTGGGCAAAATATATTAATTCCAGCTTGATCACAGAACCTTTGATTGAATTATGTTTTTCTCTGTTTTCTCATGAAAGGCTACATCTGGTCATGTAGGAATAGCTTGTAACAACACTGAAACATGAATTATTTGATGAACTACTTAGGACTATTCACTTAATGCATAATAATCCTATGAACATGTTAATGAGCAGCAATTCTCTGATGATTAAACTGCTTTAAAATTTCTTTGTACTCATATGTCATTAGAATGAACTTGGCACTTTTAAAGCATCCATTATTCATCATGTTCCAGTGTTGCATCTGACTGTGTATCACTTTAATTTCACTCACTTAACAAAGCCGTCTATTAATTACAATAGTTTGAAACATGTTTTCTAAATCAGAAAACCCCTAGTTAAATATACAGCGTTACTTATCTTTACAAGTATAGTAGAGCAAAAAGTAACATCTCAAATTGTAATTACATATTTAGTGCATTTGAATATGCTAACTAAAACTAAATAGATGCTTTAAGAAAAATCTTTTTTGAAGTCAGTGGGGGAAGCAGGATAGGTAAAACACCTTGCTGAAAGAACAAGGTTGACTTCTCTTTCTAAAATAGTTCAGCAAACATCTTCTCAGTAATCCTTTTTCACATTTGTTCATTGTCCTGATCACTCAAGAAGCAGAGAAGGACATTATTATTGGAAATATGAATACTTAGAATTTTTTTTTTTTTTTTTAATGGAGGTTTCCAGCTTCTCCCATGTTTGTTCATTTTACAAGTTCTGGGTCCTTACATACATTGTGAACCCCATTAAATCCCACATCAGCTTTGCTCCTTTTTTAATCTATGTGTACTGGCTGCTTCAGAAGTGGTTCTTCACTTCTCAGCAAGCCCAAGAGATGTGTCTCAGAAGGTACTGGACTGCTGAATGACTCTATGTTTGAGGATTTTTGACTCATGGGCTCTATGGGCTCCATCTCCTGTAAGCAAAAGCAGCTTTTGTCAGAGGAGTTAGACAGAATTGCAGCTAAATGGACCACTTGAAGAAGTATCAACAGAAATGCATTTTCTTTTTAGTGTAGCTACATCAATTTCCAGTTGAACTAATAAAATTCTGGTAAGTAACAGTGGAAATGGGCTAATCACCTCCATACAAGCCAGAAGTCTTTATTCTCAGAGTGCATGAGAGTCTTGTAAAACACACAAGCAGTTTTGCTGTAAAAATATTTATTTGGCTTGCTAGGAAAATGTCTTACACTGTGCTTATTTCTCACTGATTTTTTGATCAAGTGTTTTTAACACATTCTATTTTGGTCTGTTGCTGAAGTAAAGTGTTTGAACAGATAGCGAAGGTTTATGAATGCTTTCCTAGTAAGCAATAGAAATGGACAGTCCTTGGTCATATTACCTCTTTTGTCAGCTATTGGTACAGTAAAAGTCAACGTATTAATGATCAGCATACAGAATTGTTAAAATAATGTAATTGTTAAAATAATGTGAATGAACTGTGTGTAAAACAAATGGTACAATTGCATGACAAGAGGAAGATACTGAAAAGGGTTGGACTTGGAAATATTTAATTAATCATTGGTCTCTCTGTGTTTGGCTAAGAATGTTGATGGAATTAGAATAAACTAAGAAACCCAACCGTGGGCTCGCTTTTTTACATTTCTGTCTCTTCCTGTGAATCACAGTCCTTCTCTGTTCATAGCCCAATAAATAAAAGTTAGTTTGCAATGAGTTAAGAATTAATTGCAGAGAATTTATACTAAAACATTTCAAAACTGTATTGGTATATAGCTTTTTCATCAATCTTTCCTTAAAAAATGGCAGTTTATGGCACATGATATTTAGTGCGTCATCTATGACAGTATGAAAATTGAGTTAGTGGTGTCTCAAGCTTTTGTACACCTTTTTATGGTCAGACTTTTTCAGGTACGTTAAGCTTTTCCTTCCAATTAACCTTAATAGTGTTTGCGATTATATTGCTAGAGCTTTGGTTACTTTTGTGTGTAATTCAACCTATGAAAGGTCTTAAGTTGTATATGGAAATCATTCTGAACTGTTTCTTGCTGAGAAGTTGTTATTTACAATGCAAATAATCTACAGTTTCTACAAAATGCTAGGTAACAACTTTTAAAAAAACTTAAATAATATGTCTGTATTTCTTTAACACACAGCCCCTGTTCTCCCTGGGGCATATCAGCAAAGCCAGTCCCAAGGATATGGATACATGCACCAGACCAGTATGTCGTCCATGAGGTCCATGCATTCACAGCCTCATTCAGCAGGTCTGGTGAGTATTTGAATTAAAGAACAATTTTATTTGGTAAGCAACATCATCAGCTATTGTGAAATCTCTTAAATATGAGTGAAGCGGTGCCCCTGAGTTCTGTAGTTGGACTATTTGACTGTACTAATCCTAAATGTAAGTGATAGTCCTTGTGTATAAAAAAGATTAAGTGGCTGAGGACAGTGGCAAGAACTTTTATGTCAGAATGCAAAAAAAAAAAAAAAAATCTCCATAAGAAAGAGAAATAACTGAATCTTCTAGCTACTGAAAACAAATAGTAAATGCTTGGACAGTATTTCACAGGCTGAGCTTTGATGTTATGCTCTGTGATGAATTCAGTCTCGTAGCACTGGATTGAAACCACTGATCTCTTAAGATCACCCTGTTGGTTTAAATTTGTTTCAAACTTTTTGACTTGCTGATTTTGTACTAGCAGACTTTGTGCCTATCCATATTACTCATTTCTCCTTGTATAAAGCTAGCTCTCAGATTCTATATTGGTATGCCCTTTCTCGTTCAGCAGAAGAGTCATGTACCCACTTGTGCCCTATCCAAATCAAGTTACACTGCTGGGCATCTGAGAAGAAGATTTATCATGAAACATGGCCACAGTCATTAATTTCTTAGTTGTGGTGGATGGGAATGTAAAGCTGGAGTGAATATTTCATTTTAGAAGTAACTGATCATGGAAGGAGAGATGAATGGGTTTAGGAAATTAAACTTTTTTCTTTTTGAACTCTTTAGATATAAAGTTCAGTTTTAATGGTTATCATACCACTGCCTATTCATAGTTCAGATCCTGTCACCTTTTGCCTTAAAAATATCAACTTGTAATTTTGAATTTTGAACTATTTGGAATGGATGAATATTTACTACTTCTATCACCTTTTTTAGAGATGAAGAAGTATTTATGTACCAAATATAGAGCTTGCTGAGCTGAAAAAAAGCTGTTTTCAAGATTAGCTGAAACTTGTATTTGTGTTTAAGACTGAAATTCCCTGGCATTTTGTGTTGTAAAGACCATGACATTCTGTGGGATTTGGGTGTTTTCAGGCTTTCCAGTATCTCAGCTGCTTGGTGGCTAAGGGGGGTAACTTGCTGGGGAGTCTGGGATACAGATACCTGCTTCTTTGTGTGAGCCAGTAATCTGAGAAACTCTTTGGACACCTGCATGACAGCTGTGAGGCAGCTGATACTGAAATCAACCATCAATTTTCAGGGATATCACAAGGCACTTGGGGAGATGGCTGCTTTCCAAAAGGGCCAGAGTCCAAAAAATGGGAGACCTGGAAGCCTGGGCTTTGACAGCAGATTTGGTAGTCAGTGGGGAGCAAAACGACAGCCTTCAAATCCAGCATGTAGAGAACGGAGATGCCCACAAATCTCGAAATGCACGTAGGAGTCTTCCCAGCTCTCTGGGCAGGAGATGGCTACTATTTCCCTAATATCTCTATCTCCCACTGACTTATCTGTTGGGCTGCCTGTTGAAACAATATAATTTAAATCATCCTGAAAATCATTATTTGCCTCTCCTTCCAGAACTGGGAATGTGAAGGTAATAGGAAAAGGAAGGGAGTGAAGTTAAAGGATTTAAAAAATAAAGGAATGACTGAGTGTCTCCTTTCAACGGGATTTCTTATCCCTTTGGTGAAACTGTTGTCATTTGACATTCTTTTAAGTGATAATAGGGAAAAAAGGAAACAGCAAACATCATAGTTTGAACAGATTTTGTTGCTGTTAAAAACTGAGTGGGTTTCCTTGAAGACAATAAACCCCAAACATTTTGAGAGGGAGAAAATCAAGGACTGCTGGCTTGGTGCTGACTGCTAACCTGCCAGTTTGGTGAGGAAGACTGAAGGAGTGTGATCTTTTCATCCCCCAGAGTGATGATTCTGCTCCAAAAGAGTCTTCTTGGATACAGCTAGAAACCTGACATGCTCCCTTGTCTTTCCACCTTCACACCAAAAAAACAATCTTTTCTTTAGCATATGCAGTTTATCCAGGTGTGCTGGGCATGTTACACTCAGCTATTGTAACGGCATAAGGAGTTCCCAGTGTGTGTTCAGGGAAACCCCGGGTTGGGGATATGTTGGGGATTTGCACAGACTGAAGATGGAAGACAACCTTGGAGTGCTTTTCAAGTGCAGTGTAGACATGCCCTAGGAGATCTGACAAACTTACACAACATTAGGTTCATGACTTCCAACTGCCTGTTTGGTTCTGGGCCAGGAGCAGTACTGCCAGAGATACAGCCTTGTCTGGCTAAGCCAGGCAGAGTGAAGAAAGAAGTAAGAGAAGAAAGTAAGAGAGGAAAGAGATGGGAGGAAAGAAATCCCAGACTCAATACTGATCTCAAAGCACAAGTGGTTTTTGAGACTTAGCTAAAAGCAGTGGAGGTGGCAAAGTCATCCATCAGTGCCTGAGTTTGGCCAGGACATCTCTAGGGCAAAAGTGATTAAGGTCCCATGGGTTATATCAATGGGTGGGGATGACTGGAGAGTTAACTGCTGTAGTAAAACCTATGCCTTTCAACTGTTTTATTGCATTATCAAATCAGGGACCCAGGAGACGTAAGTTCATTTTACAATCATGTCCACCAATTTCCTATATTGAGAAATAGAATCTTTCTAATTTCTAATTTTTCAAATTTTGGTTTATTTAATTTTGAGCTGTGTTTTGTATCAGACATGATCCTAACACATTCTTTGGGTAGATTTTTTTTGCCACATGAACTGCATTATTTTCTGATTCTTAACTTTTACTCACTTTCTATGAGCAGTTCTGCATAATGAGCTGAATTAAATTGTTGCTTAGAGTACAGAATGTTTTATAAGAGACCCCTGAAGGCTGTTTATCTCTTTGGAAAATGTTATTTTTTTATGAGAGTGTTCTCTTTAAATAACTAAAAGTGGTAGGAAAACAAAACCTAGGTTGCAAATTAGCTTTCCTTGATAGCTGTTCTATGCGAAGGATGCTGCAACAGGTACTGCTCCTTGTGAGGAACAGTCCGTAGAATAAATATAAACTGGTGGATGAAGTGGAAACATGCATCTGTCAGCTCACATCTGGCTGGGGAGCTGGGAATATGAGAGCTGGGCTTCAGTTCTTCATATGCACAAGACTTACTGTTCTGTCTAAGCAGTAGTTGCAAGTTAGACTTTTGGGGAGATAAGTGAGTATTTGACTGTTTTACAAAACCCTAACCTTTTCTTATACCCTCTTGTGCTCTCAGTACCTGCTAAACTCACTACTGACAGAGGAATAATTCACTAAAATGCATTTTAAAAATCCCTGCTTTGAGTCCTTTAAGCATTGTGATTCTCAATTATATAGCCCAGACTACACTCTGAAGTGATAATTAGGCATTAAATGCTAACAGGATTATTATGGAGATTTCTCCTGACAGGCATTTAGCACCTAATTAGGTGTTAAGGCCATAAATTTAGGTTTCTCAGCAGCATTTAGGGCCCTAATAAATTTTTTTAAAGTTTGAAATTATCAGCTTGTCTTCACAACTGTGCCACCACAGTGATGTAGTCAAGCTGCCTTAAAGGAGACAGCAGCAGTATGTCCTATAATGTGATGTTCTAAGGGTGAGTGGGCATCCTTCTGGGTGAGCAAAAACTTCTCGGTTTTTTTTTTCCAATTATGTGTTTGTTTAATAAAACATTTAATCTTTCCCCCCAGTCTTTACCCATTTAAGGGAGACATATAAGCGTGCCTCATACCAGATATGGACTTACTACCATTTTTCTTAAATGGACATTTTTTTGAAATAATTTGTTTAAAGGACTAACTGCTGCTGAGCTTGTTGTAATAGCATATTTTTCACTGTTTTTTTGGAGTTAATTTCAAGGTTCAGTGGAGAGATCGGTTGAAATAGTTGGAAAAAATAAGATTCTCAAAGGCAGAGACCATTCCTTAGAATTTCCTGATGGCTAGTTTTCTAGTTTGTGAATCTTTAAGGAATTTTCAATGATGATAGAACCTTCCCAACTAGTTTCTTCAATTTAGTGCTTGAAAAATGATGCTTTTTTTCCATCACCTTCTATGAATCCTTGGAAGACATTAAAGAACCACCAAAAAACCACATATCTTTGGTTGAAAATCGCTCTTGGTCACAGCCTGTAGGGCAGCAACATGACAAGGCATGGCAGAGAACAATTATGCATGGCAAGATTCAAATACAGTTCAGAATAGGCTTGTCAGGAAAGATAGTGGTCTCCGGTGTCTAACCAGGAGTTTTCTCTGTAGTGTTTAATCTGCTGTACCAATGATAAAGGCAGAATCAAGACAAAAAGTGTATTTCTAACATGGGAACAGTAATAATGAGTCGCCCTATAATGTTTGGGTTAGATGATCCTACATTTCCAACATGTAAAAAATGGCCAACTCACTGTGTGTGAAGGAGTCCCCGTCTTTTCTAAAAATAATTTAATAAAAAACCCCTCAGAAAAACTTACATGAAATGGACTAAAACTAATCCAAGAGTTGTTTTCCTCACCTGGAAAGTAGAACAAAGTTTACTGTCTCTTAAAAGGTTCAGACAGTAGTACTAGGCATTAACTCAAACATTGACTGTTTTTACCTTTTTTCTCATTAAATCATTGTACCAGAAAAATTCAGCTAGATTTGGTAACATATGAAAAATTGCTGTTGACATATGAGAAATAGGGTAAGGAAAAGAAAGTACTCCTGGGAATTTTAAAAAGAGATAGTTTTGTTCTGCTCTTAAGATACAAGGGGAGACTCTCTTTCCTCCAAGTTTGAAAATCCGCTTTGAATCCCAGTAAATTACAGCATTTTATTGGTTAAGAGTGGAAATAAATACTCTATTTAGAAAGAAAAAATTGAAATCTTGGCCTACAGTGGACAGAGGTGTAGAGAAATTTGGCTTAGCTAATGATAGGATTTTGTGTTCTGCTTAGATCAATCTTTTATCTGAATATACAAAAATGAATATTCATAAAACTTATTTTTGCAGACTTTTTGAGATCTTGTTTGTCTTTTTTTTTTCTTTAGATAATAATATATTCCTAATTCTTAATTTGGGGTAAAATCCTAATGAAATGAAGGACATTCAGTGAGATGGCAAAGTTAATGACCTGGATGAAGACTATGTTTCTTGTCTGTAGTGAAGACGCAGGAGAAGCTATTTGGGAGTCATGCAAATACAGAGCGGAAGCACAGTTAGCCATGGATGGATGTAGTGAACTGTTACTAGTGAATATATGAAATAACAGTTAGAATATTTCAAGAGGCAGTGAATGGCCTGAAATCTGTTTGTATGAGGGCTTTCGACTTTTGTAGATTCACAAAAATAGTTACTCAGGAAAAGGGTCTGTATTAATTGAATATTTGACAGGGTAGAGGGTGTACTGTTTCTTTTCAACAGGTAACTTGTGATTTCTCTCTCTGCCTTTCTCCCTCTGTTCTTTGTCTGTCTCTTTTCATTTTATTTGTGCAAAGAAGAGAAGGAATCTATCTCTGTTTAGGCTCGAGACTTTACAGCCATGTTTTCTTTCCTTCAACAGAGAACGTACAGAGCTATGTATGACTACAGTGCTCAAGATGAAGATGAAGTTTCCTTCAGGGATGGTGATTATATCATCAATGTGCAACCAATTGATGATGGCTGGATGTATGGTACTGTTCAGAGAACTGGGAAAACAGGAATGCTTCCAGCAAATTATATTGAGTTTGTTAACTAATTTTTGTCTCTAGTCCTTTGAGCTTTGTTATGATTTACTCAAAATCTAACCTTTTAGAAAAAGTCAGAAGAATCTTTTAAGAGTACACGTTCATTACTTTATCACTACTATAACAGTCTGCATTCTCACTCAGAATCCAATTTGGAGTCCTTTCAAGTAAAGATAAATAATCAACAAGAAGCTCAGAGCTTTGAAAACAGCATTGCTTATAATAGTGCTCCCTCAAAACGAAAAACATATATGGAAGCCTGGTGCTGCTAATCTTATAAAGATTTCAGTCAATTCACTGTAAAGGGGAAATACCTTTTCCCTATATCTTAAAGATATTATTTCTCTTTATAATAAGCATAAGATCGAATAAATTCTTATGGCACTCTGAAGTTACAGGAGGTTAACCACTGAGTTTGAACACATCTTCAAATTATTAGGGAGATGATTAGTGTTTGAGCAGTTAGCATCCTAATAAAAATGAAAATGTTGAGTAGGTAATTCAGTCTTTTGAAATAATGATAAGTAATATGCTGGTAAAAAACCCCCAAACCAAACCAAAACAAAAACCCCAAAACAAATAAAAACCCCCTATTGCCCAGCAGCCTCACAGTAAACAAGTCTATTTTGACAGCAAAAATTTCCTGACTCTCGCATACCCACGTTTATTCCTCGATTACTCATTTTTTCTTATTCCCAACAGTGATCTCTTCTATCAGCTTTGCTTGCATCCCAGTCCATCAGTTAGATCCATGCCTGGATTCATGGTTCTTCAGTATCTTTTTCACAGAAAATTCCTTGCAAAGACTATCTACAGTATAAAACCTGTCAGCTCTTCTGTTTCCTTATAATAATACTTAGCATTTAAATAGAAACTTCCATTAGGGCAATGTACAACCAATACTTCATGTTAGTTCCTTTACCTTCACCTGTACTGCTGTAAATAGCCCTTGTGAGGCCCCAGTGCTGTGCAGTCGCACAAAACCTGCAGTCACATCCCTCCTTCTTGTCACAGGTAACTCGCTTAATGACTGCTTTGCTGATGAGCTAATGTACCTACCCCTGCTGCAGAGATACTTGCACCTCCACTGAGGAATGGAGAAGAGCTCTGGTTATTGTAGTGCATTTCAGCTCAATGGCCTGTTGCTTCAGTTTCCTCCAAAAATCTTGGTGATCAAACAGTGGGTTGTATGCTTACCAAATGATTAATGATGGAGAAATATTCTGTTTTCTTTTACTGATTTCATCTTTCTCATAACTAATACCAAAAGGAAAACTAACCAAACAAGTCCAACATACTCTATACCATCATGCTTCAGTTTAGCCATCCGTAGACAACAGTAAAAATATTTTGCTGACAAACCTTCACATATGCTATTTGATGTCCATTCACTTATGATTAGAACTGAAGGATGCAGGTAGCAGTCTGTGAGGCTGAGGGGAGGGTCAAATAACTGGTGACATAATGGACCTGTAACAGGAACTGTGTCAGTAGGGTTGAGTCACAGGGAAGTTGCTTTTGCTTTGATTGGGTACCAGGAGGGTGCCACGTTCCCTCCCAGGGAGAAACTCAGGGAGGAAGGACAAAAGAGCTAGAGATTCATATGGGAACCTACTCATGTGGATGCATGCGTGTGTAAGGAAGAAAATGTTTTTGCTAATACTATAATTTTGGTGTTCAGCCATGTGCTAGAGAAGTTAGTTTTGGAGTAGCTCTCACAATGTTGAGCCTGTGTAAACTTTCTTCCATTTCCGAAATTTCTGAAGTAGAATTAAATATAGAGTTTATAGACAGTTTTGTATTTCTCATTTCACAAAGTAAGCAAGCCTGCAATATCTATTTAAAGAAGGAAAAGTTATGACTTTGTTATGTCAACTGAAAGTTGTCAATGCAAATACTTGCTAGTTCTATTTTTGCACACAATTAGGACTTGGAAAGCTTATGCAAATTTTTAGGTGTTCTTAACATGGGGCTGATCCCAACTGCCAAAGAGACAGTGGAATCACTGCATAAAAAACTACAAAAATGTACATGACTGTGGAATTGCCCATGGTTTTTTGTCAGCTGCCTAATTTCAAGGCTAAAGCTGACCAGGAGCATCTAACTTCAAAAATGTGGTTTAAAACCAGGGATGTGATACTGTAAATATGCAATCTCTATGGGTCATGCTGCTGTCATTTAAAATTCTTGAAAGTTTTGCATATAGAGCTGTTGCTGCAACAGACCCTTATGCATTACCAACGACTTCCACATTAAATTAGCAGGCTTTGCAAGTCAAATGGCTTTTTCAAAAGGCTGATGTGGTGAGCTGAGCTAGAAGCTCTGAAACAAGCAGTCTACTTCTCCGTTGGTTTTCATCACCAGTTATCAACAGCAAGCAGCAGAATGCCATCTTATGATGGCTGGCAAATTTTTGTGATGATGCCTGAGGTAGAATTGATTATCACTTGCTGCTGTGCTGCTCTATTAGCTGTGTAATGCTGACAACAATAAAAAACAATTGTCAGTTTGGTAAGCAGATATGAAGTAAAAATATAGAGAACACATACTGCATCAAGTTGCAATTTTTAGTGACTTATAAAAAAGAAAGTCTCCACCTATATATACACTAGCATTCTTCCTAAGTGAGGAGGTGGCTTGCAGTGTTGAACACTGTATGTATAGTGAAAAGTAAATTAAAAAATGAGCATTTAATGACATTAGAGAGCTATATTATGCTAAACAATGAAAATAAAATTTCCTGTATGACTTCTGAATATTCATTATCCTGGCAAAACAGCTAAAGCAATTTGCAAAATAAAAAAGGTCAAGAAAACAAAACAGTATGTAAATTGTATTTCTCTTGAGAATGGTATGTCAGCAGAATTATTAAGATCTGTTTTAAGTTACTTATTGATGTAGTCAGGTTTTTATGTTGTATATGCTTAGTAATTTCTGTTCATATGGAATGGTTCCTGCTTTTTGATATAAAAGAAACTTTAGTCTCATTATGCAGCTTTGTTGTAAGCAGTGCTGTCAAAGGTCCAAGGTTATCAGAGTGCAATTATAGGAACGATTTTTAAGATCTAAAATTTGTAAAGTAGGGAAAATAAGTCAGCAAGTGAATTGTGCCAGCACAGGTTTTACAAGGCGTAGGTTGGAGCCTGTTGCATGCAGTGGGATATAGGGGTGAACAGATGTTATATGCTGTCTTGTCACCTTTGAAGTGTATAGTCCTTTTTAACACAGCATCTTCCTCTCACTGTACTTTTTTTCTGTAGACAACATTTTTCTGGGAAAGGAAAAGACTTTTAAAGGAGCCATATTTACCAAGATGTTCCAAAGTTCAGGTTGGAAGTTCACACATTCCCATTTTAAGTATTTTAGAAATAAAGAAGATACAATGTGCTGTAATTCTTGCTAACACGAGTATAAATATAGAAAACAACATAGAGCATATTCATACACATATATGAGAACAAATGGGTGCCTTGCTTTTCATTACTCTTTCTTGCCTGGCTAATCTTCATTTTCTAAACAAAGCTACTTACGGTTATTGCAGTTGTAATTTTTCATTATGGAACATTAGCATTTAATCTTGATGAAACAGGGTTTTCTTGATTACATTTGACATACCATAAACCACTTCAGCAGCCTGGGATTTGACAGAGAATCACCTCCCATGGATTATATTTTTGACAAATGTGTCCCTACCGAGTGTTCCTTGGGGATATGGAAGGTCTCCAATATTTGGAAAAGGTAATAATTCTAGTTTTTATTGTACAGTGACTGCGTGTCATCTTGTACAATGAAAAAGACATGACAAATACAGAAGTGCTTGGCAGAAAGTGGTACAGGGTATAAAATGTTAGATTTTAATTATGTTTATTAATACTTCATTTAAAATACAGAATATGCTTTAGTTAGTAAATGTTTAAATAATATACCGAAACAGACAAAAGATGCTGTTGAAAGAAGATCTCCAAACTGATGTGCTGGCAAATGCAAAGTACTGGTGAGCTGTAGAAGAACAAACCATTCTGCGATGCTTTAGTGATTTTCTCCAGCTTTATGCCATAGGAACCCCATCTCTCCTTTTGAAAGAAAACCTGAAAGCTGTATTTCCTTTATTTCCTAAACTGCCTGCACTACAACAGTATATTCAAAGGAATTTCATATGCTTCTTGTGTCTGATAAATAGAATTTGCATATTGTACTTAAGTTGTAATCCAGTTGGTGTTGACGTTTGTTTAATTATGATTATTTTTTTTGGGGGGGGAAATAAGCTATACTGTAGCATTTCAATCGTGTATTTAATATTACTATTAGAAACTGCTAGACCATTGGAAGACAGCAATGACTGTATTGACATTGATTAGCATGATGTGGAAACTCTCTCAGCTGTTGGTTTTTGCAGTGTGATATAAAAAGCAAAAATGAACCGCTGTGCAGTTTGGCTTATGTTCGCTTTCAAGTGTGTAAAGTTTTAGTTATTTTGCAAAACTGTACTGTATTTGGGAGTATACAGTTATGAAGGTAACAATTGTTTTTCAAAGGACAGATACACTTACTCTTGGATCATATGATGTATCATGTTAATTTGGCTTTTGTTATGCAGAAAGTTAACACCAGCTATTAAAATATATTTTAGTAGAAATGCTTTAATTCCTGTTTCTTCCTCTACACTGTGAATATTTAAGCCTTGGTGGACTAGAGCAACATCATGCTGCCCAAAGTACTAACCTATGCAAACTAGTTCACATTTTAGTTGATGTCACAGTGGATGTAACATAACAATTTATTTTGCATAACATTAAACGTCATTAAAATAAAATATTAAACCCAGCACTATGTATGTATTATATTCATGAACAATATGCTGCAAAGCTACCATACACATTAATATAAGCTATCTAAGATGTATATTGTTTTAACTAAGGATAATTTGAGTTTTCAAACTTAAGTATAGTATTTAGCATTATTATTCTTCAAGCTTGATCTCAGAAAATAGTTTCCTAAACCACCATTTTATTTCCGAAGTACCCTCTCCTGAGAGGGGGAGTTTGCTTTTTCAGTCTGTATTTGTAACGCTTCAGTGGAACAGTGAGTTACATGTCCCTTGGTTTGTTTAAATTAGCAAAGGCAATAGGTGAAGGAGGTCTGCTGATTTGACTGATACCGGTTTGCTGGTCTTTGAATGAGTGATTGGTTAGGAGTGCTCTCTGTGCAACACTAACGAGAATGAATTGGATTACTGGCCTCTTTAAGAAAATTTTATATACAAATGTGGTTCTTGAGTTATCTTTATTCACTTACACAAGTTTATTTTTACAACATTGTAAGAAAGTTTTAAGTTAAAATAAAATCCAGAAGTATTTTGGAACTGCTCTGCCTGTGGTTGAAGAGGATTATTATACTTAGGGGCATGTTTTATTTATTTGATTTTTAAGCATACAATCCAATGTACTGCATTAGAATCTTTTAATTTTTATCAAGTGTTAGTTTGAAGAAGGCTGTTAACAATGAATGAGGACAAATGGCAGCTACAAATGGAGCTATTTAGTTCATTCTAGGTAAGTGATGTACAGTTGCTACCACACTAATCTTTTCCTTAAGAAGTACATGTTAGCATTCCTGTGAAGTTTAATTAGTTACAGAGCTTTGATTCCATGTTCTGTGGTGCTTTTGTATATTGAAATGCTTCCAGTATAGCAAAATCCAATGTTTATATATACTGTAGCAAACAGCAGTTTTCAATAAGAAAAGAGATTTAAGAGCTGCCAAAATGGACCTCAAGCACTCAGAATGTGTTTTATTTGTAAATCCCTCCATAATCTGCTACAGAAAGAGTACTTGATTTTCTATTTCTATCCTAAATATATATTTCAGGTGAAGTTTCTCTTCCTGAGAGCCACTGATGTGAAGTTGGTAGGAGTCGTGTTCAGCATGTGAAGGATTACGTTCTTATTCAATAGCGGTGTCAAATCTAACAAATGACTGAAATGAAGAAGACTTTTCTGTCTTTACTGACCCCATAAAGTATCATTATCAAAAGGATCTATGTACTGACACTTGGAAGTTCTGTGGAGACCATCCATGCTGTATACTGGATTGGTTGAGAGTTTCTAGCTATCACTACTTTTAGGATACCCTCATTTCTGCTCTGTCACAGAACTGGGCTTTTGATTTTCTCTGTTGTGTTAATTAGCAAGAGTAGGCTGATATTACATAGAGTTCTCTGTGCTGAGGGAATAATTGCCCAGGGCATTGGCTGTGACAAGTATTGCCTGCCTTCCCTCCTCCCACTCAAACCACCAAGCCCAACAATGTTTCCAACCTTATACTGTAGTGTACCTCTCTCTCTTTTTTCCATGAAACTACCTTTGGGAAACACTGAAATGGTATCACCAAATGATCCAGATTTGGTTTTTTTTTCTTCCAAATAATTCCCTTTATCATTATTCTTTCAGTGATTCAGTTTATTGCACGACATCAGAACCAGTAATATCAGCATAAGGAAAGAGGTAGCATGATATGGTGTGAAGGCATGACTGAGTGAAAAGCCACAGTTTTCTTACTCAGGTTTTGCTGCAGAGGTTAGTGTAAGTCAACCATATGTCTGAGAATGCCAGCTGAACAACTAACCTATAAGCCAAGCAGTACTGTGTAGATGTGCTTGGCCTGTCTCTGTGCTTATGCCTGTGCTGTAGTGTCAGGAGTGACTATGGGGTAGTATGCAGATACCTAGTACAGCTTTTGAGCAATTAGTCTGAATCCCAACAGCAGGGCATCCACTGGCATATGGCATTCTTAAGGGCAAATTTATCCTTCCAGAAAATGAAACTTTGGATAGTACAGAGGGAACGAATTGTCAGTCGGTTTAAACTGCATGTTCTCGTTCCCTGCAGGAAGGAAATCCCTTGTGTACAGTTAGAAGATTGAGCCCCATGGCAGTGCAGCAAGTTCCTAACTCTGAACTGTGTGTGAGGTGAGATGATGTGCCACAGAGCTCACCTGCTCCACAAATTTGATACTGCATGATGTGCTGCGTGCTGGGCGTGTGTTTAACAATGACAGCAGAAACTGGAGATTCATATTTAATGAATGTCCTAAACAGAGTCTAGGAAGTCCTTGATTTTATATATTTTAATTTTGGTTTCCTTCTCACCTGCCTGCTGTTGTTAAAATCTACATATGGAGAGGCCTGTTCTCATGCAGAAGACTACTGGCTTGTGGCTTTGACCACTTGTGTCTGCAAACAGAGATCACCAGGTATTAACATCTGGGTCTTAAAATATTGCTTGGCATATAAATATCAATTTTCAATGATTTAACAAATGACAGCTTTTGTGATTGTTCCTTGATTCAAGCCAGAATTTTTCTGTGTTTTTCCTCTTCCTCTATCTTTCCTCTTTACATGTTTACAGCCTATGGGACTGTGTTGCTTTGGACAGCAGCTTTTCCAGGATGCAAAGGAGATATTTTTAAAAGGCTTCTCAAGGCACTGAAAATAATTTAAATTGCTTGAAAAATGCTAGAGTTATCTACCCATTAAGCTCTCCCTTCCCCGGCAGTTGTACACTAGCTTCACTGTACATAGAATCATAGAACAGTTTGGGTTGGAAAGGACCTTTAAAGGTCATTTAGTCCAACCCCTGTGCAGTGAGCAGGGACATCTTCAACAGGCTGCTCAGAGCCTCATCCAACGTGACCTTGAATGTTTCCAGGAATGGGGCTTCTACCACTTCTCTGGGTAACCTGTTCCAGTATTTCACCACCCTAATTTTAAAAAATGTCCTCCTTATATCTAGTCTCAATCTACCTTCTTTTAGTTTAAAACCACTACCCCTCTTGGCCTTTTGCCTCCTTTCAGCCAGGTTCTGACATCTCTGTCACCCAACCCAATGGACTTGGAGCCTCTCCAGTCAGACCTTCAGACCACTCTCTGACCTCTGTATTTCCTGCTTTCAGGATTGGAACTTTAGCGTGACTCACCTCCCTGTTCTCCTGTCAAGACCTTTGAGCAGAACTCAAAGAATATTGCCATGTGCCCATTTATCCCAAAGGGTTACATTTCTGTTGTCTCAGCTGTGAATAATTCTTTGTGAAGAGTCCTCTTGATGGTGCTTTCACTGCCCCTCCTTGCCTCTAGGTATTTCTGGCTTCTGACCTCTGCTGCTGATTTCAGAAAGGAGGGAGATCGCAATTTTTGCTGTCTCACCAATACCTACATCAGTTCTTGTTAATTTCTTCTTCAGAGGATTAGCATATTCATTATGTTATCTCTGATTCTGGGCTGAACTCTAGATTCAGGAGCCTTTCTCTCTTCATCAGTGTTAGAGCAAAGGTCTTATGCCATATAGCTGTAGTGTGTTGTGGAAGCTGTGTAGATAGGCACTATCCTGCTTACAGAACCTGTCAGTTCTTAGTGCTGCTTGTTCTGAATTCAACAGGTGACAGGATCTTTGTGAGACACGATTATCTGTACCAAAATTCAGCCTTACTATAAATAAATGTAATTATAAAATAAACACTTTTTCCTGATTTATACTTCCTCTGACTCAAGGTGACATCAACATCTTCCAATTTCATAGCTTCTACTGACCTTAGGAAGCATACATCTAAAATGAATTAGATAAATTAGGTTCTAAGGGACTGTTCAGGCAGACCTTGATGACTGCAGCTATTATACAGTGTGGATATCTCAAGTTAGATGAGATAAATGGCACATCAGATCTTGCTGGCAAGTTGTTCAACTGAGCACTGAGTTCATCTATTTGAGTCACCCAGCTATTCAAGAGGCTGTCATTTTCATTTCTACTCCAACAGTTTAAAACAAATACAGGAATTAGATGATGATTATTTATAATCAGCTAGTTAGTTGTGCAGCTTGAACAGTTCCTCTATCAACATGTAAGTGGAGAAAGTGAATTGGATAGTTTTGACAAACCATGTGCAAGGTGGAGCAAGGAAGCAGGCTGAATGTTGGGCTATGCATTTGGATCGACATTCAGCATGCTTGCATTTCCAACCTTTCTGTTTTCTTCTAACTTTTTCAAAGAAGTAATGGGAAAGCTCTGCTCCAGCATGACTTACTGTGCTGTTAGACAAATTAGTCTTTAATGAAAGAATAGATTCAAGGGCAGGGGTGAGGTCTTGGAAGACATCATTTTACAGTTATTCTTTCAAGTCTTGAAATTACCAAGGTCCTGTTACTTAAATAAACTTTTACTTTGGTCCTCTGCATTTTCTATTGTCCCTCAAAATCCACTAAAATTATTTTACTCTGCTGTACTTTCAGTGTTGCATTCCTTGCAGCAGTTACCTTTGTGAAAAGGGAAAAAGACCAGAAATGTTGGAATACTTTAAGTAATTTTCTTTTCATACAATTTTTCATTGCTATGCTAAATAACATCTGTGAAATATCCTCCATTCCAAGGCCCTTTATTCCACCCTCAAGCAACATATCAAAACAGGTAACGTATTCCCTGTCCAAATGCCACTGGCCGTGATGCTCTGTTGCATAGCTGTGATTATTACAAAAAGGAGGACATGTGCTCCAATGACAACAGCTACAATCTTGACATTAGAGCAAGCACATAGCAAAGACTTCAGTGAGAGCTTACTCAGCTCGTCACTCCTTTGAAAAAAATAGCCATCACTATAGTACCAGTGCTATGTGAAAGCAGTTAAGTTGCAACTGTGCAACTTGGTTTATTTTCCAGATGCTATCAAGTAAACACAGCTGCAGCTGCTTTTGGACAGATTGATTTTAGATGTTTTGATTAGTTGTTGCCTATGTTTTTGTTAGTGTTCTACTGCTTTCTTTTTCTGTTTTTCATGATACGATGGCCAAGCCAGGCCATCTGATGAGGGCCTTCTGCCAGTCTAGAGTTGTATGTTTTCTTATTTTAAGTCTTTCTTCTTTTTCCCAGCACTGACAAACTGGTTCTCAAAGATCAAGGATATGCACTGGAGTGTACTTGCCCTCCTACAGGAAGGCCAGAACTGTGATCTGAGCTGGAACAAAATCACTCAAAACAAAGACATGTTAGCTTGTCACAATCAAACTAATTTGTCCACTAAGTTGAACACATGATCCATGAAGCACACACATCCTATGCTCATAAAAAATGTTATTTCTCTAAATACTGCTGATCTAGTGACTATGTATTTTAGGGTTACATGACTCCTGTCTGAGAAACACACCTTTTTTGGCAAAATAACAACAAGCTTTTCATGTCTTATTGCAACATGCTTTAAGCCTGATGGCCATAAGGAACCTACAACTGGACCAGAACTTCTCAGCTTAATAAGGTAGGTGGAACAAGCCTGCATAGTCTGTGCGTTGGTTTATTTTAAAAAGCTTTTAATAATTTGATTTCTGTACAAATATGCAGTGAAGGATTCTGTACAGGACTGAACATTTTTATTGGGATTTGGAAAGCAACGTTGCAAAAGCATGGATTGTATCAGAGTGACTGGACCTTGTTTCTTAGTCCAGACTAAAGCTTCATCGTCTGCTGTATTTCTTGTCTGTATCATGGTGTGTGTTCAGCTGAGGCAGAAACAAGGGTGAAGGAGCAGATTTTATAATATATTCAGAACCAAGAAGGTGAGAGACAAGTAGGATTTTCAAATCGCATTTGAAATTGTCAGCATTAGTTACAGAGTGATGTTGGAAATTTCATTCAACATTTTAACACTTCAATGTGCTTTAATAAATTAGTCATCGTCCTTTAATGACTTAACTATAAATAGTGAAATGTTCACGGAATTAAGGGTTTTTTTTTTTTTTTTTTTTTTTGTCCTTAAACCAAGTATCTAACAACTAGGCTAGAGCTATGTTGACTCCTTTTCCACCTTTTTAGTCTAAGGAATGTTTATTTAGGTTATATGAAATGGGACATCATCAGTGAATTGGATGTCAGTTCTGAATTCTCTGTGGTTTGGCAATTAAGATGTTATTCTTAGACAAGATACTTATTCAAAACTCCTTCAATGGTGAGAAGAACAAACAAATGCTGGATGAGGATTTGAGTTACTGGGTTAAAAGAGAGCTAAATATGCCCCCCAGCCATGCTCTGAAAGACCATCTCTTTTTGATTTTTTTGTAATAGGGCTGAGACATGTCCTCAGCAAAGTGTCCAGGGCTGTGAAACGTGAGTAGGGATAGATTGGTGCCTGTGTCACCCCAGGTGAGGTGGTTCAGCTTGAAGGTATTTGAGATCTGGTTTTGGCCACAGCATTACCTACCTTCTGTCAAGAAACTGTGAAGGAGTGATATATAGCACATAGCTCTGACTCAGTATGTCCTGTGTGGCTGAACATGTCATGGGCCATTTTAAAATCGTGTTGTGTGGAATGAGTGGGAGAATGCTCATGTTTGCCTTCAACAGACAAGGAATCCTGAAGCAGAAACAGGCCACCTGGAAGAAGAGAGGCCCAAATCCTGATTTTATGGTCTAGCTTTGTTAAGGGTATGGGTACTCCTCACAAATCTCCAAGGGAATGAAAGATTTTGCCTCCTGATGAGGTGGTGGTGTCTTGCCTCTGCCAGCAACAGTGGGTCCTGAACACAGACCTTCTTGAGGCAAGTGGCTTCAGTGGGTGGCCTCACAAGCACCTTTCTCAAAACATGCATCTCCTCAAGCTCAGCTGTGCCATTCAGCATTGTCTCAGTACCAGCAGATTTCTGACCACTCCTTTTCTTTTTATAAAATGTTTTTCTATAAGTTGCTCTTTCTATTTTGTTGCTTATTTTTCTTGGACAGCAGAACAGTAGCTGTGACAGGAGGGACACAGGGCCATGTTAATCTGGGGGTGGGAGCACAACTACGGAGGTGGTGGAGCTGTTGCGCCAGGTGGGGATACAAACCCAGGGGAGGCAGGAGGAGCTGCAGAGCTGGAGGTACCCCTTTGAGCTGGGATAGACTGAACTGAGTCACGTAGGAACTGAGCCCTGGCACTTGCTCCTGCTCACGGAGGGTAGGAAAAGGTGGTGGATGCTCGAGGACCATTTCTCTTAAGTGGATATGTGAGCACTTGTGATGACTATTTTTCAGTCTCCAGGCCATAGCTTACAATTGCAACACCCTAGAGGAACAGAAGGAGCATTCCTGGAGTAAAATTTAAGTTTTGCTTCAAATTACACTATCCTTGAAAGCACTAGATGCCTCCCTTGGCCTACCATTTTCAAAGCACCTTAGGGTTTACCATAAAAAAAAGCCTTCATATTTTCTTTCTTCTTGGATGAAGTGCAGAGTTAAGCTTGCTCTTGTTTCTTCTTTTATTTGGGCAGTTTCCTGCTGTGATGTGAGGAAAGGTCTCTTCACCTGGTGCAGCTGCAGTGGTTGGTGAAGACATTCAGGAACTGCCACTGTCCATAGTCATTTGCTGCAATCCTCCTGATATACATACCACTGATAGCTGTGTGCCTTTCTTAATTTTCTAAATCTCTCTGCATTTTTAGGAAAAAAAAAAAAAAAAAAAAAAAGGGCCAGGAGCTAAGATGGAGATGTACAATAAGATCTCTTTTGGCCTTTTCTATTGTACACTGAAAAGGAAGCTGAGATGTGACATATCTGTGTGTGAGCTTTTAAAACAGCTTTACAGGACTGGGTGAGCCATGGTTCACTAGTCCCCTTAGCAATAAAAAAGGCAGTTATGTAAAACTGGCACAAGGGGGCAGATGTGCACCATTAAAAAAGTCTTCATAGTTTAAACTGAAATTGTTTATGAATGATGAGAATTAGCAGCAGGACATAGTCTGGTAACTGTTTTGTTATGTACGTAAATGGTTGTGTTAATTGTGTTTTAAGTAAAATTGTCCTGTATATTTAATTAGAATGAAAACTCACATTTCTACATAAAATCAAAAGTCTTTAGTAATACAAATTGATTACAAAATTTGATTTCCAGTGCAGATGAATAACAGACGTGACTTGGAAATAAATTTTATTTTTTTTTTTTTTTATTTTTTTTTACTGGATCAGATGATATGGGCCATTCAACTATCATAATTCAACTCTTAAAATATAAACATATTGACACCAGATATTGTTGTGGTGCTCAAAGGTGTCCTAGTACTTAAAAATGCCTGTGTGCGCCCTGAAAAGTAATAACTACTTAGAAAACTGTGGTGGTGCCTATGGTGGTGTCTTAGAAGTTCATAGAGTTAAATGTACAAAATGCTGTATATGACTGCAAGAAGAAAGCCACTGCAGGATGCATGTTGAAGGAAAAGCTGCAGTAAGAGATGCTACAGCAACAGCTGTTTCATTATGCTGTTAATACAAATTAATCTGCTATAGAGATAACTACCCATTCAGCGACAGGATTTTCCTCCCCAGACTTCTCCTTGCTGTGACGTACACTACATCTTGATTACCTAATTTGTTCCATGTTTCATCCAAAGCAAATTAATATTTTTGATACTTTTTTTTTTTAAATGGAAAGACAAAACTCAAGTGCTAGAAATAAAACCAGTAATTTTATTTCATGTAATTCCATTAAAAATTAACTTCTATTGCTGGCAGGACTTGGACTTAAAGTACTTCGTTGCTCAAGCAATGCCAACTTCAAAATTATCTCCTGTTTAGATTCATCTGAAATGTTAAAGTATTCAAGATATAAAGATGAAGCTGTGCAAGGACAAGAGTTTCATGAGAACTTCATTGCAGCTTCACTGTTGCTTTTTGTTTAGTAGGATTAATACAAGGGAATAAGCTAATACAGTATGCTTCCCATCATAAACATAAACACTATTTCTGTGTGTGTTGGTATACGTATGTGCATGTCTACTTACACACACATATAAACGACAACTCTGCAATTCAGTGTATGTTTAGGAGACTGTTTAAAATCTCATTGTTCTATTGTTACAATACCATTGTGCCAGCAGATGATTAAAACTTGCCTTGAAGCAGTGGGGGTTCTGTTCAGCTGGAGACAATGCAGAGGTGAGTAGATCATGCTTCCTGCTGCCTTTCATGTTTCCAAGCACATTTCTCAGCTTCATTTGGATTGTTCCAGGTCAAAAATGAGGATGTTCTTTACCAAACTGTTGATATCTGACTGTCAGACTCATCCCTGACTGATATTCCCTAAATATTTGATTTCTTCAATTTACATACTGATCTGTTTTACTGATGTGATAAAGCAGTTCCTTTGCCTTTTCTTTATATAGATGCTTTCTACACAAGTACAGCTTTAATCTCTCTTCCACAGTTGCCAAATATATTATTTTCTTCATATGCCAGTTGCAAATAATTTCAGTCCTTTGAATTTCCTCCATTTTCTCTTTGTTTCTCTCATTCCCTAAAATGAGTGTAAGGATTAAGAAAGCTTCAGCAGAAGTACAGAAAGAAGGACAACTACCTTGCTCTAAGAGGTGAAGCCAGTTATGTAGGGCCTAGCTGAGGTCCATAATTGCGATGGAGAGAAGAACCTGGGCAGCATCTCCTTCATCAGGCACTGCTAAGACTCAGCTGCTGCTCCCCTTGGGCCTCTGTAGGAAATCTGCTGCTCTTACAGCTTCACTTGTTTCCTTACATTTATTAGCTCTACAAAATTACATCTCCTTTAATGCTTTCTTCCACCTTGTGTGCATGTGCCTGGGTCCTACACTTGGGTTTCCTGGCCTTGAAGATCCAGTTGATGTGCTCCAAACTAGAATATGGCAATATAAAAATAATGTTGATGATCAGAGCATTTAGGATGAAAGTGACTTCAAACTCAGGCTGATGTGGAGGTCTAGATGTGGCTGTGTGGCTTCAGTTCTCTGAGTAGAACTGGAGACTGGCTCCAGCCCCTCAGAATGGGCCTCTGGGAAGTTGTGAATTGAAGGCCTCCTCCTCCTCCTCCTACCTTTCTGTGTGACACCATGCAGGCTCCTCTCCTTTGTTTGAGAGTGTGGTAATGTGGCTGCTAAGTGGTTAGTTGCCATGAGCACCTTTTTCCAAGCTTTGAGTGTAGATGCTATGGTTACTTTTAAGCAATCTCCATTGCCTTGAATTTTCAGACTTCAGTAATTGCTTGTGGTTCATTAAATTCCTTAGTTACGTCCCTAGCTCCTTTGCCTGAATCTCACTGGGATGCATGTTTTAACATTTTTCTATGCATTCTCTTTTCCAATCATAATAACTATCTATTTCTACATAATTTTACTAGTAAGTGTTCCAAAGCTGCTTTCAGCTTGTTTTTTTGTTAAGTTTTTTTTTCTCTACAGACAGCAGTTTACCTAACTAATGCTGACTATAGAATTGCTGGATTCCTTCACTGTGTTTTGTGAATGTAAAAAAGAACAGAGCAGAAGATACAAGAGCTTGAGTTTAATTCCAGATTTTTTATTTTTTTTATAGCTAGGTCAGTGCCAAGATATTATAGAGAAACTTTAATTAAAATAAAAAAATGCATTTCTCAAAGCAGCAAGACACGGTACTAAAATAAAGCTATTTAGCGTGTCATAATCTTTTACCTGCTGTGTAAACCTGAGCTAAACATGATTTCTTTGTAAAGTCCCACAGGAAATGTGCTAACTTTATTAAAGTAATTTTAGACTTTGTACATTATTTACACAATATGATCAAGACCATTTCCAGCTATGTTGATGAAGATTTAATTTATGGTCTGTGAAGAGGAAATGTCTGTCATTGAAGCAATTCCCCTGCTTTATATCTCAACCCTAGCTTGTTTTCTTTCTCAAGTTTTAGTTGTTGGTATTTATTAACCTACATTTGACAAGACAGCTAGTTTTACCCAATCCATCCTTGCAGGTTGATCATCTTTGTCCTGGCATATTGTACAAGTTGTTTCTGACCTCAGTCCTCTGAAAACACGGAAAACAGTATTTCCTAAGTTTTAGTGGAATATTTGTGGTAAACATTACTGTATTTACTGAGTGTTTGTAAAGCACCAAATTATGTTCCACTAATGGCTGTTTAGTGCAGAAGTTCAGCACATCTCACAGCTGGACATTAGCTAATGAACACAAGCTGGTCTAAATGCAATAGCTGTTTATCCTCTCAAGAAAAAAACAAGTTTTGTTCCAGAAAGCCTGAGTGAAGCTTTTAAACCAGACAGTTTTACAGACATGTTGTCATTCCTCAAATTAAGAATATTTCTCCACCACTTGTCCGTGCTGTAGAAGCTATGAATGGTGATTCAGACCACCTTCTGTGGTGGGTTTGTTCAAAGGTCCTGACACAGAGGGCTGTAGAGCAATACTCTGCCATGCATGAAATCAAGTCATTAAAATTGTGAACATGCTCTTAAAGTACGTTTCAGAATAGGAGTACTATTCCCTGTGTCCTGACCCTATTAGTGTTTGCATCAGTATTTTATATTTTAATAATATTTTATTGGTTTCAGTGGAGAGGACACTGATTTTGTTGGTATAAAATTTTGGCTGGAGAATGCACACCTTTTTCTGGTGCAGTTGGGCTGCTGAGTTCCTTATTACACTAGAATTGCTGCTGCTCCCCAAGGTTGCCTGTTGGTACATTTTGTGAGCAACAAGTAATTCAAAGATAATTTTTTATGACTTTTGCTTAAATAGTTATCTCTGATGGTGCTATGTCTTAGAAGTCATGCTATGAGAAGCTTATATGTGCAATGGCTAGAAAATAAGTCTGGATGAAAGAACACTGGATTTTCCAATGAAAACTTGGACATTTGTTTCCTGAGGATTTTAGTGACTATTTCTCCTCTTTTTATATCTGTGCTTTGAAGAGCTCTTCAGACAGGTGATCTGCTCAGTCAGCCACAGCTTTACATTCTCAGAGAAGTGACAGGAGGAAGAAAGGAGAGCAAACAGGACAATAGAACATGTATCTGTCTTACACAGTTGAGAGTGCTTGTGATTTTTTTTCCTCTTTTGCCAGATCTTCAACCATCACCTGTCAAATAATTTAGAGGAATTCATTCTCTAACCCTTGTTGACTTCTTGCAGCAGAATTCAATGAGGATCTGACAGGTGTTTCGAAGTTGTGCCACAAAGTTCACTGTTCACCTGTTGCTTCCCTGGCTGAAGACATCATCACTGCCAAACAACTATCAGAGGTTGTAACTAATTTTCAAGCCCAGAACTGAAAAGAATATTGTATCCTGAAGATATCTCTTCCAGTTCTTGATTCCAAATATTCAGTGCTTCATTTTGCTCATAGAGTGAATTTGTTGTGAAAGGAATCATACATTTACATCTCTACATTCTGACTGAGATCTTACTAGTAGCATTATGCATCAGATGTTAAATATAATATCTATAATGGCATAAAATGAGAATCCATCGTATATATTGAAGTTCATGAATCCTTAATTTCTGTTCTATATGTAACAAAGAAGGTGATCTATGCTGTCCAAAATGAAACCTAAAGTAATGCCAAAAAGGAAATGGCAATGCTAAAATATGTTTGGATACCTAAGATCAGGTGTATCTCGTTATGTCTTGTAAGTATCTCATGTCAACTCTCCTTTGGAAGAAATACTGAGAACTGGGAGAAGAATCACAATTTATTAACCGTTTATTGGTGACTGAATGTCTTTTCTTCGCAGTACATATCATGGATGCAAAATAAATTCCTCAGTGACTAATGTCTTTTATCTCTCATTTAAAATTATCAATGGTTATTACATGATTGTTGGAACAGCATTATGGAGTGAAGTTTTGACTCTTTAACTGTCCTTAGCTTTTTGTTCCTACCAAGAGTTTGTATACAAGTCAGGCAAGTTGCTTGCTTTTGTATAAATTAGTGGAGGATGGCTCTTGATATTTTCACTTTTAAACAAGTCTTGTAGTAAAGATACTGCTTTAGTTGCTATATAGAAGCTTTTACTTTAGCTTTTTTGGAAGTGTAGTCTGAGGTATATGTGTGTGTGTATATATATATATACACATACCTCTCACCATTATAACAGATAAAAGAAAAACCAACTGCCACTTTGTTGTTTAGAATTTAATTCTGGTTGTGTAAGACAAAGTGGAAAGCAGAGATAATGGCAGTTCTGTAGGTTGTTTTACCTGACATGATCTATGTCAGTGAGAAAAGGAACCAATCCTGCCTGGCCAGCCATTTGTTCCACCCCCTACACTCCTCACTGTTGCTATTAAGTGTCTATACAGCCATACAGTGAACCAAATCCAGCAACTGAGCAAGACTACAGCTAACCCACAAAGGAAGCTAGTTTTAACCTTGAGCAATTCCCCATCTCAGGTCCTGGCATGGTTGATGAATGCAAGCTGCTACTTAGTAGTAGAGGTCAGCCAGGAAAGAGCAAAAACCTGTCAGAGCTCATTAGTAGAAGATAAATTTCTGGGTAGAAAATCTTCCTTCAGTGACATTATAGCATTGTTTTCACTACTGTTTCCCAGAGTGTAGGACACCTTTATTTTTTAAAAAAATTAAAAATCTAGTTAAATTTGTGTAGATTTTTTTTTGGTGAAAGTTTTTTTGTCATTTCTTAGGGTATTTACAATAAAAAGCAATGAATTTTCAGTCTTGGCCAAGAACTGCAATAGAAATAAGAATAGTAAAGGCTAGATGTCCTATCTTGCTAACACTAGTTTAATTTCTTCAGATGGAGACATACAGGAAGCTCTTTTGTGGTGTGGTGTTTCACTGGAGATTGTCACGTTGCTGTCATGGTACATTTGTCCAATGTAGATGAGATTTGAGAGAAAGCATAGCTGCTGATTCACATAGTCCAATATCAATAAGAATTTTAAAGTAAAATTTTGTGTGATAGCAGAAACATAACCTTTAGAATTTAAATTCTTCTGACAATATTTTGATCTTATTCCTCCTCTATAAGCCAAGCAGCTTGCTGTTTGAAGGAAGTTTGCTAAGATTCTTAAGCTAAATATCAGATGTTTTGCTATGCAGCTTGGGTAAATGTAATAGACGTATGTTAAGATGGCTCACCTGGATGCTGCCAGCTGTGAAGCCATGGTGTGTGAAGTAAAACCTGATCAAGGAGCTACATGAGAGCTTCAGTGTTTTGCTGTGCTGAACTCCATGCTACCGTAGCTGTTAGTACTGAATTAGCTACATCAAGGCTAACTTGGACTTCTTTACCTGAACTGCAGGGACTCCAGCAGACACGCCTGTTGTGTACTGCCAGGAAAGATGAGAGGAGCTATAATGCAAAGTACTTATTAGACGATAAAAAACCAAATCAGGTTCTGGCATCAGCAAAACCTAATAGGATTCATGGAGGTTAGGGAAATAATTGCAATTTGAGATGACAGTGTGCTAACCAAAGTAGAGAATGTGCATAGGAAGTTGTGCTTGGCTCTTTACCTTGATTACATCCAAGGGGAAAAATAGAAACAAAGATCAAATAAGCCTAAAAAGCAAGGTAGTCAAGGCTTGATTTTACTTGAGCTATACCAATGCCAAACACTTGAGACTGAAATTCAGATATTGTAGAGCTCTCTGAAGAACGTTAGTTTCTGCCCTTGATTTGCTGGACAAAGATGT
Organism: Antrostomus carolinensis; assembly: GCF_000700745.2. NCBI lineage: Eukaryota > Metazoa > Chordata > Aves > Caprimulgiformes > Caprimulgidae > Antrostomus > Antrostomus carolinensis. The sequence goes on along the minus strand of NW_010297350.1, from coordinate 47,194 downwards.
TGTCCAGCGTGTTTAGGAGAGGAAGACTGAAGCTTTTGTGGAAAATGTCCACTTTTCTTTGCTTTCTTAAAAGGGAGAGACTTCCTGGGCTACCTGGAAAAGTGCCCTTTCACTTGACAGTCTTCAGTTATATCTTAAGAAAACTTGTCAGGCTGTTACAGGAAACAGATGTATGTTTTATTAAGATCTATTATGTATTTATCTATTCTGTATGTGTGGCCTTGCAGCAGAAAAATGTTCTGTGCCAACAATATCTAAATTTTTTTATATAATTCCTATAATATGAATGGGATAACATTAGAGATATCTTTAAAAATAAGTGATGTATCATTTCATGTTAGTGTTCATTGCTTTCAAGGTCTATGTTTAGAAATAAGCATGTAAACCTCTTCTGCTTGGGCCAGCAGAGATAACACAAGAAAATTTTAAATGTTGGGTTGCATGTGTCCCAATTTCCCATACAGACTCAAAATAATGCAAATTATAGAGCCAGCTTTGGTTATAGGTGTTGACAAACAAATAGGGAGTTTCCTCTCTCTATGACAATTCTTTTCCTTCCTTGTTCCTAACCTGTGGGCATAAACTCATTAGCAATAATAGTGTTGTGAACTTCAGTATTTTATTTTCCTCTGCAGGACTGTCTAAATACATTTTCTTCACCAAAGAAAAGATCATGAATGAGAGTGACTACTTTATAAACCAAGACATTATAAAAGGAAAAGAAACCGTGTTTGAATGCCTAAGCTTTCTGCAAGCAAGCCCAATTAGCAATAAAGAATCTTTGACTTTATGAGAAAACTATGATGGTAACTCCATTAGAATGAAAAAGACAGACATTTTCAGTCTTTATCCCTTTAAAAATCTTATGGCCATTTGCATTTTTTTTTTTTTACTACTGAATTTCTAACCTATTCATCAAGAGACAGACACTTTACACATTAAATTATGCTTTTGTGTGTGTATATTCAATAGGTCTTTTCACTCCTGTGAAGCCTCTATTAGTCCTATTACAATGTTTGCTTACGTCTTTTCTGTGTCAGGAGGCTTTTCTATTCAATTCTGCATGAAGTGACAACATTTCCTAATTTCATACATTCCTAGTATATCAGAGCAACCCACTGAGCAGTTGTTCAGCTGGTGAATTAGCTATGTGAATTCATTGGTCCTTCACCAATGTTGTATATGCAACGTTGTACGTGCTCGAGCACTCAGTGCAGGGAAAGTCCCAACTTTCCCATCACAGCAACCCTATTAGGTGCTCCCCTCCCCGTTCTTCTCAGCAAGTGGGCACATACCTAAAATGTCTTTGGTGCCAATGAAGGCTCTCTGTCTTAATTTTAAACCTGACATATCCCGTGTAGTGGTGTAATTCTCCCTCTATCATTAGGCTTTGTCTATCACCCATCCTGTGTCAAAGAACACATAAAAATTGTATTTTGGGATACAGGAGGGCAAGACACTTCCTTTTAAAGAGCATTGGGTTCTTCTTTCTCTCCCCTCCCCTCCACCATGGCAAATAAGTGCCATGTACTCATGAATCATTTATATATGAATTTTTTTTTACAGTTAAGCTATGGCCACAAGAGCTTGGAAATCCATATATTTAAATATATTTAAAGAATTTTAAAATTAACTTAACATATACAAAGTCCTTTGAGAGGAGCTTAGTGAGGTTCTTTCTCTGAGAGAGACTGCAGTTTAATAAAAGCACCAGGACTCCATAATAGATTTTATGTCTGAAATGTAAAGTTTCAAACTTACTGCACATCCGCAGAATGCCCATATATCATCATTAAAACTAGGCAGATAGTGAGAAATTATTTGTAAACACGACTTAATTTGAGGCACACTACTGAGTCATTCTTTTCTTTTAAAGGTTTGGTGAGAATCAGGCAGCAAAAAAGTAAATGAACTTCAAAGCTTTAATTCTGTCAGCCAGGCTTTTTCAAATGGAGAAAAACGAATGAGCAGCCTATGCCTTTGCAAGCCCCAAAGGTGTCATCCTAATTCCTCCAATTCATCACTCTGATATTCGCCTTATATATAGGAGTTTGACCAAAGTTAGCATCCTTTCTCCTGCTATGAGAAGGAGCACTTTGTGTTGTATTGAAGTTTGTTCTATGTAATTCTGCCGCCCTTAGAGCTCAGGCAGCAGCTGGGTATTCAAACATCTATTAGGGGCAGTGTAAAGTTTACAGACCACTCTAAAAGCATAGCCTTGAGTCCTGTGCAATTTGGAAGGCTGTCATGAGGTATAGTATATGAATCACAAAAACCTCTAAACCCTTTTGAAGCAGAATGCAGCTTTTGAGAAATGTTTTAGGCAGCAGGGGGGAAATACTGGCCTGAACCTAAATTTTGTGAAGTCAAAATAATTTGCAATAGCTCTAGAAGGGCAGCATGCTTTAGTAAGATATTGAAACTATTATAATAACAACAGACTTTTAGGGACAGCAGTAGGTCATGGAGCCTGTAGAAAAAACAAGGATAGGAGACACCATAACCATCTGAGATTTGATGCTGCAGCTTGCTCAGGGGAAACTGAATTTACTTAAGTTCCAAGAGCTTCAGAATCAGGCACAATCTAATGCAGACAGCATTAAAAAAGAATAAACTACAAAATCTGTTACGCTTTTCTTTATTCTGCTAACCAGCACTTTCAACTTATGGCTAAAACATTAATATTGCAGGAACAGAAGAGGAGGCCATTTCTAGACAGCTGTTTCCATAGCTTCTGCCTCATTGCATCCTTTTTTGGTAGTAAATGGAGACGGCTTTTGAAAGACTGATAATTGCCACACTAGCTTAAACATGATAAAATAATATAATGATTTTATTTTCAGGCAATTGGATGATTTAAGCAGTACTGTGTGATGGTCACGTATCAGATTTCAAAATGTTCTGTGAAATACGAAAGAACTAACAGCATTATAATGAAAACAGATAAAAGTACTGTATCAGCTCCTGGAAAGTAAAATCACACTGAGGATGTCACCTCAATACTACAGCTTTCTGACTTCAAGGTTCTTCTTGATCACTGTGCACTAATAAGCAAAGATCTGTTTTATGTTGTTACTGTGATCCCTCAGGCAGTAGAGAAGCAAAGGTTTCTTTTCTCACAGGACTAGAATATAGTGGAAATAGCTGAATGTATATTATAAGGTGTGTTAGTAATATGTGGTGGTTTGGCTTCACCCTTTTAGTTTGCAGTCATAGTCTGCTATCTCCCCCCCTCCCCCCACCCCCCTGGGAGTAGGGGAGAGAATTGGAAGGAAAAGGGCAAGGAGACTCACATGTTGAGATAAAAACTATTTACTAATTAACATAAAATGATAATGATAATAACAGTAATAACAGTATAAAATTGAGTGATGCACAGTGCAATTGCTCACCACCTGCCAATGAATGCCCAACCTGTGCCAGCCAGTGATCCCAGAGCAGAGACAGTCCCAAAACCAAAACCCTGGAAGAGTGAGCCCGAGTGATCCCTGAGAGAATAACCCTGATTTCCGGTCAGCCCTGGTTACTGATGTGACATGATATGATATGATATGGAGTATTTCATTGGCACATCCAAATGTCAATTTTGGGTTTTGCTATTCACTGCGCTTCTCCCTCCCAGTCCCAATGCAGCTGTGAACCAGCCAAACACAGTGGCCTTGAGCTCCAGCAGCGACTAATAACATTAGTACTTTTATCAACATTCTTCTCATAACAAGTCTTACACTGGAACTAAAACACTACCGAGCTATTCTAACTACTAAGCAGAAAATTAACTCTATTCCAGCAAAACCAGGACATAATATTACAGTTAAAATTCTTTTTCTCTTTCTTTTGCAACTAGGTTTACCCTATGGTCACAGTAGGGTGACATTTTGTTGTGATAAAGCCGTTGGAAACAGAATGTGAGGAAGGTGTCATAGTTTCTAGTCTGTGCTGCAGAAAAACAGGTTCAACTCTGATATCAATATTAACTTTTAAAATTATAATATTAATTACATTAAACTGACAAGTATTTTAAACAAATACAGTGGACTTTCGTTCCATTATGTAAAACTGTCTAATAATAACATAGCATTTTTATATGTTCTTAGTGCTTTGTATCTATCAATTAGTCAATATAACATCCTTTTTAGGTAGATGGGTAGACTGTAGTACTCTCCTTTTACTACAGATAAAATGAGTTGAAAGGCAAATGACTGCCCAAGGCCATGCAATGAGAGAGTTGCAGAAATGTGATTAAAAATGTGAGGAATTTACAAACATACTACTTCATCAGTGATACTTGTTCTACATAAACAGCCAAGGAGGAATGCAAAATTCCCTGCTGATAGAGAGATGAACCCTAGGGTTTTTTTTAAGAACAGAATATTTTCAATGGAACTTATGCATGCTTTATTTAAATATTTTTTAAAAGCCACTCTCTAGACTGTATTACTTTGCCAGCTTAATGGAAAACAAAACAGATATAGAAGGAATAGTATCTGGATCATGAACCAAAGTAGACATGTTAGTAAAAATTCCAGCAATGACCTTTAAAATACCTAAATCTGCATGGCAACTTTTTGTCTGCTGCCTTATATGATGTATCTTTGAGATTATGTTGAATATGTATTTTTATTTTTTATATGTATTTTTATTTACAAGATCAAAGCATACTTCTGAACTATTTAATGAGAATTGTGACTTCTTAATCCTCTGCCTTTTAGTGTAAAGAAGATGGAGCTGATAACAAAGCAGAGTACTTGATGGACAACCAGTGATACAAGTAGTAACTCAGTAAATGTCCTAAGAACTTTTTGATGATCCAGGTAATCTGCACTGGTAGCATGCTGTATTTGTATACGTTTTTATCTTGGTGAAATAAGGCATATATGACTAATGGAACATCCCATAATGAAGGGAAAGTCAAAAGTCATGTAAGTAAAGGTATCCATTTATTATAAGGTATCTTAAAATAACATAATAAATTTCGAAAATCAATACCTTTTTGCAGATTAGTCCAGTAGAGTGCTTACGTGTTGGGACTAAAACATTTCTAGTATCTGAATTAACTCATGTACAGCTAATTCAGGAATATCCCTTGGACAGGAGAGAGATCTTGACCTTCTGGATCAGATTATGTTTTTTTTTCTTAAATAGAAAGTTAAATATGCCGGCTGGAAGAGGGAGGTATTGTTTTTCAAATGATGTTATGATCTGTCAAGAAAACATACCCTTACTTTCCCTCATTGGAAATGCTTGAGTCAGATAACTGAAAATGTCACTTAAAGTGGTCTTCTGCATATAAAGCACATGTACATGTGTCCTGATTTTTAGCTGGAACAGAGCTGGGTTTCTTTTTACTAGCTGGAATAGTGCTGCATTTTGCTTTCAGCCTAGGATTTGTTATGAGAGAAATACCGATAGCACACCAGTGTTTGCATTTTTGTCGCTGGAAGTGAAGGACTTCATGTTCTGTTAGACCACAAGTGCAAGATCTAAGGGGGTGAGGAATATTTAAATTAATAAGCTAAACTGGTGTTTGGGTATGCCAGTGGGATATTCCACATCATATCACATCATGTCCAGTACATCAGTGAGGGTCTCTTCCTCTTTTGCCCCTCTCTGGTTTTTGCTCGGGCTCTGGCTCTCCCGGGATTGCAGTTTCGGTTCGGGATTGTAGCTCCTCCGGGATGGTTATCTGGGAATTGGCTGGGCTTGGTCAGTGGGTGGTGAGCAATTGCACTGGGTATCACTCATTTTCATATTTTGTTATTGTTATAATTATCACTACTATTTTAATATTAGTATTATTTTAAGCTTTCTTTTATTTCTATTGTTAAATTGTTCTTATGTCAACCTATGAGTCTCCTTACCCTTGCCCCCAGTCCTCTCCCCTATCCCCTGGGCATGGGGAAAAGTGAGTGAACGGCTGTGTTGGCTGCTAGCCGAGGGCTAGCCTAGTGGAACTATCACAGCATGCTATGGCACTTGTGCATTACAAGAACTACAAGCAAGCAACAGCTATAAAACCACTGGAAGCAGCAGTCCTTTTGGCCTGCATAGTGATCCTGTAAGTCCTTGTGAAGGCAAGAACTGGGGAGTTAAATATCTAGGTCCTGCATGCAAAATTTGTATGGGGCATTCCCTTGCCCCATACAAATTTAGGGCATTTTAGATTTAGGGAGGAAATATTGTTACTCTTCCATGAATTGTGGCAAAACTGTCTCAGGTAAGTTGGACATGGAGCTCTGGTCTCTGTCCTTTCACAGGAGAGAAGGGCATGAGGTTCATTCTACTCCAGTTTAAAACTTAATTTGAGTGCCTACACACAGCTCACGTGTCCTGGGGTTTCCTACCTGGCCTCCAGCTGTCAGTGCAGCAGGGCACAAGTCTCTCCTCTGTCTTGTCTGTAGCCCTAAATAAATGAACTCTGCCCTAGAAATCAGCCATGCAGGTGTCAACTTCAGCTGAGTTGATCACTGTTAACGCTCTCTTTATAGTCAATGCAAGGAGTGGAGTTGTGGGGTGAGATTCGTTCTGACCTACTTTAAATGTCTGCCTTAGGATGAGAAGAATCACTCCCTGGAGTCTATTGTATTAACTCATTCTCCATTGACTGAAGCAGGCTGTGAAGGCTAGTTCTGGTGTATTTACACTGGAAACATGTGTCATTAATCATATGACTGTCGTTGAGTGTGACTGAGCACAGAGCAGCCTGGAGCAGTTTAGGGCAGCTGATCTATCACTTTGTTATTGGTTTCTTGGGACCCCACTTTTCATTATGTCTGAATTATGCTGCAGAATCCCTTTTGTGCCCTAGCTGGTGTGCAGGGAGGATACTTGCCACAAGATTTGCCAGGTACAGTGTATCAGGCTGTTCTGTAGGAAATTTAGGTTCCTTTTTTGGCCAATGTAGAACCAGAGGAATTTTTAAGTGTAGAATTCAGAATCAAAGTAGTTCTCCTGCACAAAGTTGGCAAGAACTTATAATCAGTTCGGCTGCTGTTTTCAGTCAGAATTTATCTATCTGTACCACTGATTTATATGGCTGCTGACTTAAGCAATATTAACAGGCATTGCTGAAGAGATATTATTACATTAGAAGTGATTAAAGATATATTCCAAGAAGCAATGATTCTTGGAACCATACTTGTTATTGAAATGTTGACAACATTGATAATCAGGATTTTAATATCCTGCTTGATAATTAAACTTCTGCCTGGCAAAGATTTCCTCTGGGTCTGCTGTATGGGAAACACATATTACTTCTGAGTTACTGAAGAGAATTATATTCATGTACCGGTCAGTGAAAGATTGCTGCTAGTGCTTTTATCTTGGTAATGTTTCACAAAGATGAGCCTAAAGTTACAAAGAGCAGCTGCCAGCTGAGGAGAAAAATTCAGGTTCTCTAGTCTTTGAATCTTCCAGCTTGTCTTCAGTTTCAGCCTAACATGCTTTAGGGTACTCTGTGCTGTCAGATTTTCATTTGACGTGGTGAGGGGAGGGAGGAGGTGGTGGTTAAGCTAAGGAAAAGAGAGAAGCTTTGTAAAAGAAAACAACATCAAAGAATGATGAGCTCCTTGCAGATGTCAGTGTTGTACGGCACATTTTACATGAATTATTGGTGTTTTCTACTCTTCTGCTGGACTGCAGAGAAGAATGGGCTCTGCTTCAGTTCACTGCTCAATTCTTGATTTCCCTTAAAATACATGAAACAAAAGACAGTTTATTAAAGAGGAGGTATTGTTTGGTGGCTGCCATAGAATGATAAGTGCTATTTTCCTGTTTTTATAATAGATTTCTTATTTTTTCAGACTTTAATTAAAACAGTGTGGCTTCCTAGTGGAAGAAGGGTTGTAGTAACACTGCATATCTTTGCATAGCTTTCTAAATCCTCTTCTGGATAAGTCTGTTGAATAATATCAATCCAATAACAAAAAGGAGAAGTGCTCTGAAGAATTGCAATTTCCTATATGGTTTAAGTAAATATACAGCCAGACTGAAAAGACAGACCCTGTTATATCCTTATTGAGAGAAAGACTGCAGAGAGAATTCAGAAACCAGATCATCCACACACAACAAAGAAAGTAGTGGCTATCCTGTTTTTTGGAAACACATAATTTAGTGCTTGCATTTTGTTAAAGGTGAAATTCACATAAGCTAACTTTAAGCATCTACAGTGTGGGCAGCTACATCTGAGCTACTCACCCTGGAATTCCTTTGCAATCAGTCACTAAATGCCTATGCTTGAGCATCTAAGTTGAGCCCTATCAGTCCTAAACTCTGTTAGTACTTCCTGGGATTGTATGCATCCTCTTACGCCAGTTTCTCAACAGTAGAGCTATGACTGAGCAAAAAATGCTTTCCCTAAATTGTTTTACTTCATGTGCTTCTGGGTGCTACCCAGAGTATTTTGGCTAAGCGTTTCCCCTGCCTTCCATGCCACAGTACAGCCCTTCTCTTGGCAGCAGGAAAGGCCAAACTCAGTTATAGAAAACTTTTAAAACACACTAAGTCCTATCCAGAAACCTTTTGAAGCATGATGAGCATGGTATCAAATAACTGCCTCTAACAGACAGAACTTCATTGGAGAAGGAAGGAGAGGAAAATCAGCTATAATTATGGGAATCTGAATGGCTGATGACAGCTAAGATTACCTTGAAAGGGCAAGAGTCCTTGCCCTTTTCCCTCACTGTGCTGAACAGCCGTGCTGCTGTTTGGTGTGCTCAGCACTGACTGGGTTCACCCTTAACTGTGCCACACAATGTTCCTCACCAGCTTCTGCCTGGGTTCACTGTTAGTTGCTTGTGGAGCACCACACATAGCCAGCCCCATGGGTTGTCAACAGTGTCAGAAAGGAACAACTCGCTGAACGGTATCGTTCTCTTCTCTTACACACCCTCCTGCCTATATATCCTCCTATTCCAGTGTTAGTCACCTGGAGGTCACACTGCACCTTCCACACCACAAGGGCA
>NW_010297350.1:0-38206 GCF_000700745.2 Antrostomus carolinensis | reverse complement strand
CCTAACTTTATTGTAACTACTATATATACATATATATTTCAGAGCCACCCAAATATGTCAGTGGGCTCTTCTGGCACCGGCCAAGGGAAAAAAAGTAATTTTCTGTCTCCCCCAATAAACTTTTGTGCAGGATATGAATGTTCTGTTCATTCTCAAACATCAGTCCACACCCGGAAATGAGACTAGATACCTAATTCCTATTGATTTCCAATTGGTTTCAGTGCAAGTTGGACACCCAGACAGAAATTAGATTCCCAAGTATATTCATGAATGTGGGTCTTACTTCCTGTTCTCATGAGACCAAGTTGAGGGGGAGAAGAGAAAAGGAGAAAGAAGAGTAAGTAAAGATTTTTTTTTTTTTTTGGTGTGTATAACATAAACTTATTTCCTTAGCCGTTTTCCAGGTTATTTTGAAATTTATTTTGAGGCATTGCAGTGTCTGCAAACAGAAAATGTTGTTCTAAGTGGCTAGTGCAAATTGTATTATTCCAGTCACAGATGGGAAAGGGAGTATGCAAAAAATGATACTTGTCATTATTTAAATCTTTATGTCAGGTTTCTAGGGATTTATGAGTGGCTGGGTTTAATCTTGAAAAGGAAAGTTCTAATGTTCTGCATGTAGATGTTATAGGTAATTTATAAAGATATGTATTTTTAATGGATTGCCAGATTGGGGCTTTATAGAACAGTTTTGCCAATATTTTTTTAGGGTAACATTGCATAATTATATAATTTTGAATTCAGAAGGACAAAGTTGCCTTTTTCCTTTGATAATAGCATATTTAACAGGTGTGTTGTAGACTATTAATTCTTAAACAAAAAAAGCCTTATAGCTTTATCTAGTAGTTTTTATGTCAGGTTGAAAATGAATAGGTAAAATTGAAAGGGGTAAAGGAGAATGATCATAATTATGCAAATACAACTTTGCAATGAAAGGAGGAGTTTTTACTCTCTAGTGGGTTCTGGCAAAATTTTATGTAGCAGAGGTTTGGAAGATTGTGTAGATAAATCATAATGATCTCCACACTTCAGTATTTAAATCTGCAGCTCATCCATTTTAACAGAAGTCTTTGGACAAAAGATTCTTTTCAAACCTTTGTTTAGAATTCAGAAAGTCAAACATCTGATTGAGCCAAGGTGTCCCACTGAGCTACAGAAAGGCCAGTTTTATGTGGCTGACAGCACACAGAAACCAGTATGGCTATCACCACATCCAGCTGCCTTTGATGCCTCAGGTCTATTAGCTTTGTATTATTTATAGCTTCATAGAGCAAGAGTTTGCTTCATCACGAGTCTGAAAGGTGGTCTGAACTTTTGCCTCTTGGTCTGTAATAAAAGCAGTTAAACTGCATTGTCACAGTATCTTCTTGCTCCAGGGTTAGTGTGTAAGTATATGTGCGTATGTGTATGTAAAATTATCAATGTACACGCTGGTAATTTTACATATCTGGCTGACAATTATCAACCAGAGTCTTGCTTGAATAAACCATGCGTCATGATGGAAACAGCCTGGAAGGTTTTGTGTTTACTATGCCATCATAAAATTAAAAAAAAAATATTTTAAGTTGTTGATATATATGAATAGATGTTATTGCAAAAATTTAAATGGCCGCTCACACAGAGGACACATCCAGAGTTTTGAGGGATGCTGACAGGAATGGTGTATCTAGGGAAGAGTTAGTGAACTCATTTTAAAGCAGTCGATGTATAAGGTCCTCCTGGACTTTATTAAATATTTTGACAGGATTCGAAGTTAGGATTAACACTTCCATTTTGTTGCAAAAAGAATGCAGAGGATCAGATTACTTTAGCTGCTCTGGGAGCTTTGCACTGTTTCAGCAACACAAAACAGTAATAAAGCTAGTTTAACTGGCCTGTTAAACCTGGTTTACAGCTGCTTTGCATCACTGGAGTGTACAAAGCAGCCGGCATCCACCGGTGGGTCTGACCGTATGCAGTCAGACGTTGGTGCTGCTAGCAGCAAGGTGGTTGTGAATGACTGTGGTGTGAACTGTGTGAGTGATGTTTGGTAATGATGGACTGCTGGTTGCTAAGGCAAAGTTGCTAAATTTTATTCTCTAATGAGTACATGGCTAAGGGACCTTTCTGAATGGCTTTTTCTCATTTGTTTCACTTTGAAGCAGAGAGAGGTATCAGAAGGCAGAGAAAAGCTTTTCTGGTGCTCAAACTGAACTGACTTGCAGTGAAACCTGAGGTCACTTTTTCTCCTAATGTTCCTAATGTCCTGTCCAGTGTTTCTCTGCCTCACAGAGCTTTTTGCTGTGAATTGCTTTGGACAAAGTTTCTCTTAAGATAGAGTGTTTTTCAATAAAAGGGGAAAGCCTCTGTCTCTAGTGCCTCCTCCTTCTTTTCATGACTGCTTCTCTAGTCTGAAGTGGCTGACACAGCATCACTGTGTGCATCAAACCTTTCTGCATCGACTCTCACCAAAGTGCTGTTTTATTCTTCTGTGGCATTTCCATGGCCTGAAATCACAAGGATGCTGAAGCTGTGCATGAATTGAGGGTAAACCCCTGGGTTCCGCTTGTTACAAGGACAGCTTGCTTGTGCCTTCCCTGGATATATTTTCTGGGAATATTTGCTTCCTAATCCAAAACTATGTGGTCTGTGTTTGTGAATTCCTGTGCAGTGAACACGTCCTCCTTGCGGGCAGGGACGTAGACAAACCTTTAATTCATGATGCTAAACTTCTCTCACACCTTTGCTAAATTACTGCTTTGTGAGCTGAGGAGACAATGCTGTATAGTGGCTTCCTCTGAGTGGAGGATATTGATGGTTGGAGGCTGTGCTCCAAGCTGGAGGCTGGTAACACCCACTTTGAATATCCCTTGCAGGGATCTGCTGTTCCAGAGTGTGGTTTGTTTTGTTTAGAGCTTGGGTGAAATGCAGTGAACTTAACAGCCACAAATGCAGTCAACAATGTTCAGCTATTTGCGTATTCACTAATGAGGCAGCTAAAAAGGAACTTTAGCTCTAAGAAATCATCTTTTGGCTGAGCAATGACTGCTTCAACTAAAATGAACTAAAACAGAGGAAGAAGGCACTGGAAAACTACCTGGGTCTTTGTTTCTCTTCCTCTGAAGCTCCCGTTCATCAAAGCACACAGCGTCTTGCTGGCCTCCTCACTAAGCTGGGGTAACTGGGAAATGTCAGTGTTTAAAATTGCCTTTTCTCACCTCCAGCTTCTCAAGAAACAGCCCTTCTTTTTGAGCAAAGAGCTATCCACAGCAAATACTGAATGAGCACATTTGTCACAGTGAGCCATTTGTCAGCTCCAATTGGAATTACTGTATAATGCTCTTCCTGCTGGTACACAATATGGCTCAGGCTACCACATACTGTAGTTCCCATAGTGATTGCTGGATTCCTGGTGACTGTTTAATGTCCTGGTTCACTCTTCAAAGCTATCAGTGCAGCAAACCTTGGTTATTTTAAAGGGTCTTTTCCGGTTTGACTTTTTAACTGTCATAGTGGACCAAGAAATAAGGATAAGATTTATAAGAACCTGGATCAAAGTTTTCTCTGTTGGAAAAAAAAAAAAAAAGCTATGAAACCAAATTTTAAAGCACAATAGATGAATCGAGTGTCCCACTGTTCTCTAGAGGTGGCTGCATAATGTTCCTCTCTCTAACATGGTGAGAATGATGCTCTCAACCTCTCAGCATTTGCAGCTCTTTTTATCCCAAATCCACCCAAACAAGACAGGAGAGAAAATGGGGCAAGCAAAAAGAAACTCAAAAACCAACACAAAAACCAACATACAAGGATACTCTTAACAGCATTTTGACAATGGAAACAGAAGTGTTGAATACTGCAAAAATTCATCTGAATAACCTAGACATAGATACAGAGTGTGAGATAATTAGACAGAGTGATGATGGGCAGCAACACAACACAACAGGTTAATAATTCTAATGTCTCTGTTGTAATTGTCCTGTAATGCTCTCTCCTGCCTTTTAGTTAGGATGCTTGTGTGGGTATGTGCACATGTAAGAGAGAGAAACAGTAAGGTGGGTGACAAATCTCTCATCTTAAAACAAGTTTGTTGACAAGGCAAAGAAATGTGTGAAAAGCCCCACAGCCAACATTCAATATGCTACAGTTTACACCAGAGGACAGGTGGTACACAGATGGCCTGGGATCAGAGGAATACAAATCTGCTTTAAGCCACACATGCTTTCCCTTGTGAGTTGGTGTGTGCACATTATAGCTGTAAGCAAAGTTTTCTCCTGCCATCCCAGCCCAGAGGGGTGAGACAAGGCAGATTGCAAGGAAGGGATTGCAGTGTTGCCTAACAGTCTTTTTGACCCTTTTGGTTAATTATATCAGGCTTTGGAATACATTATAATCTTGGGAAGCTGTCTTGGGCTATCAGCATTTCAGATCTTTGTCCTCTGCATGCACTGTTTTTGAAGTAGGTTGGAATACAAATGATTCAGATTACTATATTTTTTTTTTCTAAAAATCCAAAATGCAAAATGAATACTTCATATGAAGTGTCCTAGCTGAATAAAGCTGTCACCAGTCTGATTCTTCAAAAAGAAAAGGACTGTGCTTGTTTTCCTTGTCCATAGGTGTTGCACAGGAGTCTTTGTGTACTGAGGTTCTCTGTAGAGACCACTAATCCTGAGAGATCCCAATGAGAGGGTGCAGATTTCCACTTCCTATGTATGCTCCAAAGATGGATAATGCAAAGTAGTTGTCTCTGTGTCTCAGGTTTTCCTCTGGGGACATAATTACCTGACATATAGTAAAATTTGTAGGGCAGTGTGTGCTGTTGAGTTCTAGTCTTACCTGAGAATGAATGGCCTGCCTGGTTCTTAACTGTATTTTCTTGACATTGTCTTTTTTTTACATTTAGGAATTTCTTTTCTTTTAATGATTAGAAGCAGAGACAGAATGGACCTTCAGTAGTCAAAAGGGTGCCTCTGAGCAGGGATCTTTGGCTCAGTGTGGTAACAGGCTTTCACACCCGTGAGTTAAAGGCTCATGAGTTTTACAGTGGAAAGATAGTAATGGTCAATGATGCAATCCAGATTCCCATCAAAAAATGCCAAGCTTTCTGTTTCTGATTTTGCATCATCTATTGCTTTCTAATGCTTTCTCTATTCCAAATAAATGTACAGGCAATCCAGACTCTAAATATAAAAAACCTGAAGTGTCGTTTTCCACATACTTTCAAGATATGAATGCAATGGCACTTGCAGTGGATAACTGCTGATTTTTATCAAATAATATTGTATTTTTGAAGAGCATGTTGGTGACATATACAAGTAACTCTAAAAAACCCTCAACGTTCATTTGAAATTCATCTTTTGTTTCAAAACAGGTACAGCTGCTGCTGTGGAAAACAGATTACCTAGGATATGTTTCACAGATTTATTATCCAAATCACAAAATAATATTTTTTCATGTCATTGTTTATTTTTTTTCCCAAAGATTTGTGATTTGTGCTTATTAAGGAAAGAACTTTCTCTCTCTGATCTGTTTGTTTATATCTCTCCACCACTCTGGAGAGTCACAATTATTTTGAAGGAAAATTTGTGGAGAATGCATATCAGTTGCAGAATTAATTTATTGCATCTCTCTTAATCAGAGAAAATAATAAGAATCCCATATTTGAGTTCCTGTATTTCATTTTTAAGTATTCAAGAATTTTGCTCAATTTATTGCTAGCTGGTGAAATGTAATGGAGTGACAATTCACCTTACAAGTGTTGCTTAGTGAGTGTACTGGAGCAGACTTTGGAGTGATTCATATCAACTGCTATGTGCTTTAGAGCAGTCTTTTGGTTCATATCTATACAAGGTATGTCTAAGGTCATAAGACACTTGATATTTAGACAGCTGAGTACATATTTGCATGTAATTTTATGAAAAATCTGTGTGAAATTATGATAAATGCATTTGCCAACGTAGGCAGAAATAGTATTTCATATAAGCAGAACCCTAGTCATACTTGAAGTCATGTATCTGTGTAACGTTATTTTGAATAATGTATCTCTACTACATGAACAGTTTTTCCAGTGTATAGTACAACAGGAGCCTCTTGGCTGGTTAGAGTAGTTCTGGTGATTGAAACATAAAAAAATGAAAATGCAGCAGCTATTCTTTTTACCCCATAAAAAATTTAACCAAAAAGAAAATCATGCCAGACTGTAGGCTGAAAAGACACAGCTATATGTTACCAAAATCACATCAGACTTTGTTTCCATGCTGCCTGGAGGAAATTTGTAAATGGAGCTAGTTTGTATCTTCATTTTGTGCCTCTAGAAAATTAAAAGAATCTGCAGGTTTTAGTTTATAATTTACCTTTTTTAACTGAAGACAGAAGCCTTTCTCTTACTTTGTTTTTTGCTTCTAAAGCTATACAATTTCTAAAATTGTCTATGGACTCAAGATACTAGAAATATTCCTCTCACTGATTAATTCAGTCACTTTCTCTCTGCCAAAATTTTGCCAATAAAAAGAGGAGTGTGGATGTGAGGTAAATTTAAAGCGACACTGGGGAAACTGAAGTGTTAAACTTGAATTGCAATAAATGTTTGAATGTTCAGAGTCAAATTGCTCTCACCTAAGTTTAGCTGTCTATACTAGAGATGTTTATTTGTGCTAGTGGTCAATAGAGTAATGAGCATTTCTATGCTGTGATTCAACTGATCTGGTTTAGATTTCTTGGGGTCTTAGATCTTCAGATGTGATGAATTTCAATCTAGATATAGTTCACCATTGACATGAATCCTAGTATCATAGAATGGTTAAGGTTCAAAGGGACTTTAAAGATCATCTAGTTCCAACCCCTCTGCCATCAGCAGGGACACCTTCCACTAGACCAGGTTGCTCAAAGCCTTATCCAGCCTGGCCTTAAACACTTCCAGGGAGGGGGCATCCACAGCTTTCTTGGGCAACATGTTCCAGTGTCTGACCACCCTCACAGTGAAGAATTTCTTCCTAATATCTAATCTAAACCTACCGTCTCTCAGTTTAAAGCCATTTCCCTTTGTTCTATCACTACCTGCCTTTGTAAAAAGTCCCTCCCCAGCCTTCTTGTAGGCCCCCTTCAGGTATTGGAAGGCTGCTATAAGATCTCCCCGGAGCCTTCTTTTTTCCAGGCTGAACAGCCCCAACTCTCTCAGCCTGTCCTCACAGGAGAGGTGCTTCAGCCCTCGGATCATCCTCATGGCCTTCTCTGGGCTCATTCTAACAGGTCCATGTCTTTCTTGTGTTGGGGGCTCCAGAACTGGACACAGTACTCCAGGTGGGGCCTTATGAGAGTGGAGTAGAGCGGGAAGTGAATGCCAGACATTTGCATTGAACACATTTAAGTTTTGGGGCAGGAGTCCCACTCTGTGCTTCACATGTTTTCTGTCCATTCTGAATTCCCATCCTGTTGCATACTTCTGTGTTATATTGCATGAACTACGACTTTTTTACTCGTAATACTTCTCATGTTTTAGGTAAGGCTGAACATGAAGCTAGAATACCAGGGTTGATTGTTGGGTTGTTCAGAGTGGTGTACAGCCATTTTAAAAATACTCTGATGGATAAGATATTTCCTCAAAGATATTTCTTCAGAAATACAGCTATATGTGTAAAATCAGCATTTAAACATTTGGGAAGCAAAATGTAAAGCTGTAGTTGTTCATACCCATGGGCTGTTAACCTTGGAATCAATAACACTGATTTCTCACAGGGTCTGCAAAAAAACCTCATGGCAGCAGTTTCCAAAGAATGGTGCATTATAAAAAAAAACCTTAGCCTGTAGGCTGCAACATAATAACTGACTTCCAAAGAGTGGTGATTAGATATGGACATTTTTATGTAGAATATTATCTTTACTGTGACATCACTTGAGATGTTCACAATAACTTCATTAAGCTCGGCAGACACTGTTGACTGCAATGGTTTAATGAGGCGATGAGCATTTAATTGTGGTCTAATGTCAAAGCATGCATAATGAAGTCCACACAAATTAATGGCAATATACAATTTCCAAATCAGCACAGTAGAAAATATGTGTGATAAGCAGAATATTAAAGATTAATGTCAAAGCTTTGGTAAGGGCAAATGTGGCAAAACTTGACTTCACTTTAGATGGGTCTGAAAGTGAAATTCCTTATGTGTTCCCTCCTTCATAAACAACACAGTCTTTTAATTCTTCTGCCACATTTAAAAGTGAAATGTTCTCAAAAAGGTTACCTAGATGAACCACTAATATATTCAATTTCTGAAAACATTGAATCCTATGGAAACAATTCTTACATTGTTGTAATGTGTCTAGTATGTAAAAGCATTGAGCTACCTTTTGTCAAGAAGAAACTTATTATTCTTGTAAAAGAATTTTACAAGTTTTGCTAAAGTTTTGCTTTTTCAAGAAAATGACTAAAATTCTGTCCAACTAATTAGAAGAACTGTTTACTTTTTCGTACTTTCCTACTTGTAGTAAGTAAGTGCTTCCTCAACAGAAAAAGAGAGGGATGTGCTGCATAAGTACAACAAATGAAGTGTATATGGAATAAGAACCAGAAAGGTAGAAATAATTCAAAATATTAAACAATCTGTCTAGAAAACAAATGGACAAAATAAATATTTCAGAAAATATGAGAAAATGAGTAACAAATGTCAACAAACTGGAAAAAAATTAAGTGAAAAATTATTTGACATAAAAATTTATTGTCCAAGCTAAAGAAGGCTGAGCTGACATGAGAAACAAGTTCATAAGTGGTTGAGTCACAGGTTTCCAAGATTAGCTAGTCTACAGATTTCTTGTTCATATTTTTGAACATGAAACTGATGTCCAATTAAATGTTGTTATTCCAAGTTGTTTCATTAATTGAGGTGTGGCTCTGAAAAATGCTTACATCATTTTAACTTCAACTTGAATGTACAGATTTCCAAAAAATGGTAATTTATTTAATTGCAGATCCTACCAGAAAAAAAAAGACTATTAAGCAACTATTTATTAAATGATAGCTGAGAAGAATAAATATGACTGTGTATGTTTTTCTTAAACTGGAGTCTCTGTTTATATAATGTCTGTCACTAACGAACACTGTTTTCGAAACAGAGGTACTGCTTTTATTACGGGGCAATAAATAATGAACGGTAAATTCTCCTGTAAGGAGAATCCAATTTACGTTCTTCTTGATTTTAGTTCAGTGATAAGATTTAATTGATAGAAGAATTTAGATTAATGTAAAAAAGTTCAGCAATACAAATGCAGAATATGGATGATGGCAAAGAAGTGGATTTCTGCAAAACATTTATGTTGTTGGAATGTAACCAAATCCTATTGACCCTTTCTTTTCAGTGGCTGTATAGAAAATACCATAGAATAACAGAAAGATTTGGCTTGGAATAATCCTCTCGAGGTCATGAAGTTCAATCATATCTCAAAGAAGGGCTAACTTTAAATCTAGATAAAGGTGCTTGGGGCCTGGTCCAGTAGAGGTTTGAAAATCTCCAGGGTTGGCAGTTCCACAGTCTCTCTGAACATCCTGTTCCAGTGGTTTAGTCACTCAATCAGTAAAGAATATTTTCCTACGTATAATCAGAATTTCCCTTGTTGCAGCTTGTAACTGTTGCCTCTTGTCCTTTGGCTGTGCACCAAAGTGGAAGTCTGGATGTCTTCTCTGTAGCAGTCTTTCAGGTCGTACGTAGCTGCAACTAGATTTCTCTTTTAGCCTTCTCTTCACAAGGCTTAACAAAACCTCATTTCGTGGAAGAATTCCAGTAATTTTGATCTAATATTTAGATACAAAACCATGGATTCAATACTGGACATTAAATGGAATTCAGTGTTATATCAGGTACCTTCAGAAAAATCTGAGCAATGACCATCAGAGCCCTTGGGAGTGTAGACTTGCAGTAGCCAACTTCATTTGTTCCCAGACTTGTGCCTCCATGGCACAGGTTGTGTCCAGACACCTAGTGCTGGGAATCACGTAATTCACTAAGTGCTCTTGTGAAGGAGAATTTCTAGGGGGGTATCTTTGATTGGAGAGGCTGACAAAGGACTCCAATCAACTGGATAATTTCTAAGCACATGTAACACTCACTTATAGGTTAGTAAATCTGAGAAAATGTAGCTGTATCATGGCATCACAGAGTAATCCAGGTTGGAAGGGACCTCTGGGGTCCTCTTGGTACAATGCCCTGCACAACGCAGGCCATACCATCCTATTAAAACTACGCCAAATGAAGGTACATTGACTTTGCATAACAGCCTTGGGACTAGGGCATTCTGGCTACTGGAGAGTCCAGGTTTATCCCCTCCTGCTTCCATGGAGCTCTGACCTACAAGTCTCCTCCCTGTGGACAGGCCTGTGATCCTGGCTATAGGTTAAAGAGGCATAGAGGCATGCTTTCGTGTGGAAACTATGCTACTGGCAAAAAGGAATGAAGCTGCATGTTCTGAAGAGTGAATTAAACAGCTCTGGGGAATGCTGCCAGGTGTTGGAAAACTGATTTTTACTCTTAAAATCTCTAAATGGGCAACTGTGTGGCTTTAGCTTCCCATTTTCACAAATAGTTCTCCTACCTGATTTGGGAGCTAGTGCAGGCCAGGGACCTTTCCCAGCTGGCAGACTGCATGTGGCCACCTTGTTTTGGAAATCAGGGAAGTCTGGAGGCATGAATGTGGGTTGTTCCATACCACTTAACCTCAGGGCCAGGCAGTGGTCATGAACATATCTAGAGATATTGCTACTGGCTTAGAGAAAGATGGTGTGCATGAGGAGAAGCGTGATTCAGTCCCAGGGCTCACTGCCGAGATCATCCTGGACTCTTGTCTCTCTTCTGAGTGGTTTCTGCATTTTACATTAAACAGTTGGTTGTTAAATTATAGCAGTAGAATCTGTAACCACAAGTACAGATATGCCAGTCCTAACTAAATGACATTAACACTGGGATACAAAGTCAAACCCTTAGTTGCCATTGCTTCCTCTTTTTCAGATCTTGTAAATTTTCATTTTCAGCTCAGTGCACATACTCGGTAGGATCTGCATTCCTATTCATAAATGTTTGGAATTGGCAATTTGGGTGCTCTCCTGAGAAGTGGTAATTACCTGGACAGTATGAAAAGTAGGTTCTTATCTTCTCAGAGAGAGAAGCATATTGAACCCTTGCTTCCACTGCCAAGATGAGCACAGGAGCATGTAAGAGCTTACATGAAAGCAACAAGTGGTGAATCCTTCTCTATTGCATTTTAAAGGAAAGCAGAGGACACTACAGCAGTTTTGTGATACTGATTTCTTTTTGTGTGGAGATGTGCTCTGAAAATATCTGCTAGATTACTATCAAAGGGACTTAAATAGGGAGATGACTGTCATATGAATCAGACAAGGTTTAGACATTTAAGTTAGCTGATGAGCTGTACAGGCTTACTGATCTGCACAGTTACAAGTCCAGGCAGATGACTGGGACTCTGTTTTGTCAGCTGAATGTGGTTTTTAGGATGACAGTTTGGGCATAGCCACTTATGCCATTCATGCCTCTGGCTCTCTGCTCTTAAGTATTCCCCCAACCCACTCCTGCCAAAGAGCAGTAGCCCACACACGTACCTTCTATGTCCAGGATGACATGGTCTCTGTCTTGCACATGCCACAGCCTGCAGGGTCTAATTTCATGGCTGGAAGACTGCATGATAATGCTGTAAGCCATTAAGCTGGCCAGGATTTGAAACATTAGGATCTTAAAAAATTAAGGTGGCTATATCCATATCTAGTAATCAACAGAAACAATTAGATTTTAAAGCATTTGCTTAGGCCCTCACATATGGAAATAGTTGCCTAACTCTTTTTAGGATTTTACTGTACAAAATCTTGGCTGGAGTCCCAAATACATGTGAAAGAGCAAACTGAGCCTTCTAAACATGGCAACCAGCCATTACTAGTTGCTGAAAGTCCATGCAGCAAAAGCAGTGCCAAGAGCCGAGCTGTGAAACAGTTCAGCTCAGTAGCAGTCCTCACCTGCAGCTTCTTGTCAGCCTGTTGATTCTAATGCGACAATGAGAAATGCATTGGTCTTGACACTAAATACTTGTACAGGCATCCAGAGAGAGGATGTTTAAGATGCTGTGGGATCAGAAAACAAAGATGAGGGATGGAAGCTTGTGTTCTTTGTGCTCACGACAAACTTCAATGAAGTGTAAGGAACTGACAAGGCAATGATTGGGTAACAAATGATAATGAGTCCATTTGGTATTACTAAGCTGTACAGGCTAACAAAATTAACATTTTCTTTCGAAGAAGTATGTGGCTTCAAAAAGTATCACTCTTTGGCATGCACAGAGTTGTGCTGTCTCGATGGAAGTTTTTATAATCCAGATCTAACACACTGCCTCCGGAAAAACGTGAAGCATGAGGGAACCTGTTTGGGTTCTTCTGATTTCCACCACCATCTGTTCAACTAAGATGCAATGATAGAACAATGTAGACCCAAAGTACCCAATTTAATTTCTCCCCCAACAGGACATTTTTCCGAATTTTGCATTTTTTGAAGTCACACCACTATGTAGTTTTGTGAATTAATAAAAGCAATTAAGCAGAGTCTGTCAGTTTAGGGTGATCACAATGAAAATGATACTTTCAGTCAGAAAATTCTAGTCTGTTATAGGACGATTTTATCTCCAGATATAAACTCACCTATTAACACTTCTAGATTTAGTTCAAAAGGATTTGGAAAATATAATAGTTTTCCAAGTTTCATTTTTAATGTTATTATAATCAAGCAAAACCAGCTGGTACTGCACTGTTTCTCTCTTCAGCATGGGGAAAATACTTGAAAATTTTTGTTGTAAGATTTCCAAATACCATGCCACAAAGAGGAAGAAATCTTATTAAAAATTACTGAAGACATTTCAAGCACAGATATTATGGACTTAATTCACTCTCACACACAGAGAAAATTGCACACATGGCTAGAATTAACACACACTTATCTCTGAACACACACACACACACACACACACACACACACACATACCTATGTGGCTGATATACCTACTTCTGATAAGACTCTTGGTAAGAAAGATTTCTAAAGATTTACATTCCAAAACTTTTCAAAATACCATATCTCTAGACACACCTTTACGCATATTTTTATTCTCTTTATTGTGTACAAAACACCTTTCTTTTTGAAATCTGCAAGCCACTTATTGTCCAAAAACCACAGCTGTAACTTGTTAACAACATCTTGAAAATGCATGGTTATTAAACACTATTTACTCTGTCTAGTCTGTTCTCACTGTATTGAATTTAATTGCTTTAGGTTTATACTGGGTAACTAAACAAGAATTAAAATGATTTAAAATTTTATGCTTTTTATGGATGTTCTATGATTTTTCAAAACTATTAATAAGTGCTGTAGATACCGTAGATACTAGAGTATAGATGTTTTGTAGCAGGATTATTAGTACCAATAGCATAAATATTAGTGTTTTGTTTTGGAGGTGTTCACAATATGCTGTCAGTGTGCAAGCAGAGTAGGAAATGCAGCAGTTTCAGCTACAGCCCTTGAAATTCTCTTGGGCTTAGGATGTTGCTAACAAGCTACAATCCTCTCTGGCAGAAGAAAAAAAGCATGTTTAATATTTGATGAGAGAGAGAGAGAATCCAAAGCTAACAGGAAATTTATTGGTTTATGTTCACATAGGTTCATACTCCAGCATTTCTGAATGTGCTTGGGATTTAAACAAATCTCCACATGCAAACTAAAATTCCATTGGATCCAGAGAGTCTTTTTTTTTTAAATGTGCTTTCAGGTCCCTGAAGCTTTTGATCTACGTTCATGTGAAATTTGAGCCAACTTTGACATGTGGTTTGTAAACTCTTGGGTGAACCTGAGTTTACATTCTGGAACCAGATAGTAGAGCTGCTGCACTATGAGAACTGGCTTAGGACTATTCACAGCACGTAAAATTAAGCATGGCTTGAAGCCAAAGTATGCTTCACTTGATTTCATTAACAAGCGCTTCTATATTTTTAATAGATTTTTTTCTGTTTAGAAGTAGGAGAGGACTCAAATATTGGACTAAATGGGGTGTCTTAAAATAACCAAACTTAGTAAGTGTCTGAAACTGGGTTTGAATAGTCAGTGTTTGATCTACACCAAGCTAGGACTGGATAATGATTTTGTTCATATGCACTGATTGCTAGCAATAGACAAGGGAGAAAAAAATTACCTCACAGGAAAATAAAAAGGAAATTTAAATGTAAGAAAGTGTGGAGGAAAGCAGTTTCTTAACTGCACTGTAGATACTCAGTCTACCTCCAATCCCTGTTAATTCACCCTACATCAAGCACTAAACATATGGTATGTGCAGATGGCTCATGCAGCTGCTCATGCCTAGAATCCAGGTGGGTGTTTCTCTGCAGTTTTATCATATTTTTTTTCAAATTTGTGTTCCAGTTTTTAATGAGGAAGTTTATGAGAATGCAGTAATAAAAATGCCTCAGATTAAGAATGCTGGGCAATAGACAGTATCCTCACTTGGGGCTAACTTGTACTATTATTAGGTGTCAGGCCCTCCATCTGAAATAGGGATCCTCAGGGCATTTTTCTCGATGGGTCCTTCAGCATATTATTCAGGCTCTTACACATTTGTTTACTTACATCCTGTACACAGGTTCTGAGATTCCTGTACACATCCTGTGTATGTATCTAAAGATACATACACAAGGAGCAATACCAGGTTTATTTCCCTAGAAGAGAAGATACCAGTGAAGTACTCCTGACAGGGCAGGTACCCTGCGGGAGTTCTTTGGATCAGATAAAGTTATTTGGAGATTTTGCAAATGCTGAGTGTTCATCCCAAGACTAACAGTGATGCCTCTGGACAGTGGTATTTTCCTTTTGCAGAGCAACAGACTGAATCAAATATGCCTTGAGAAACAAATGATCATGGAGGTTCATCATGTTCTTCCTCTGTTGATAGCTCTGTTCTATTCTCAAGCAGTAAATTACTCAATATAAATTGTGGTTGTTAGACGACTTTAATACCAATGCGTCCTGCATCATCACCCAAACCTGATTCCTGCCTTTTCTGCAGCTCTCTCTTTCCTATTTAAAAGTGTATCTGAAAGAGGGTTGTAATTTTTCTCTTTCTAGGTATTTGTATCTTGCTCATTACATTGGTATTGTCTCTTTTATTACCTTTGTGTGGTTTACATGAAAGAGTAATTAGTGCCATGCTGTCTGAACCATCAGTCTCACAGAGCTGGAACCAAGCCACTTTGGTTATGATGCGCTGCAATAGACTTGCCTGGAGGGATACTGCATTCCAGTTCACTAAGGTGCTATGGTCTTGGAGTGGTAGCTGGCTAAAGGCCTCAGAAACACAATTAGATTAAATACAAAGTCTTATATTATTGTCATTGAAATAAAGCTGTAACTTTTACTGACTATTAGACTATGTCCTGTTCTGATGCTACTCTTAGGATTTAAAAATTGAAGTCCAAAACTGCAGTCCTCAGGATCTCTCTGAGCAGCTGCCTAATCCTAGAACTGTCTGAATAAAACACACAGTGAAAGTCACTAGTCAAAATGTGTAACAAAACTAGCCAAACACCCGTTTTCACCCTACTCTGTGGACTTGAGAGTTCAGGGCTTTGTGTCTTGATCAAAGGAAAGTTTCTTCCTGAAGTTCAGAAAAAGATGAGCCGAGCAGGATTAATCTAGTAATTGGGTGCTGTCAAAAGGGGTCATCCTCCTTCTTCCCCCCTCTCCTATTCTGTGTGCATACTCCTGACACGTACCTTGCACTACTTTTGGAGTTTGTCAGAGCATTGATTTGTTTCACTGAATTTGGTGGAAAACTGATTCAGCAAAATAGTGAGTAGTTTAGTGAGTTCAGCTGATCACTAGGGGACCAGGTAATTTTGAAAAGTGGAAGAAGGGAAAGGAGAAGAAGAAGAGGAGGAGGGGTAGGACCATAATTCAGTAGCAGTTGGCAATTAAATCTGAAATTGGCTCAGCTATCTCACTAAAACTCATTTTATGGAAATGATACCTCAGAGACAGTTGGGATTGAGGGCATATTCCTTACTTTGGTGCTTCCCCATTAACTAACTTGTATGGCTTCATACTTTGTTTATAATGAATTAATTCTGAGGTGCTTTTCTTCCTCTACTCATTGATTGCGTATAGGACTGTGAATTCTATCATGTGAGTCAATGTTAGGCAGTGTGTTGCTGATCATTGCAGTTCCTAACTTCATCCCAGATCTGTGCCTGCCTTCTCCTTGGAGTGGACATTGAAATCTTCCTTGCTTTTTTCTGAGGCAAAATTCATGTAGACTAAAATTAAATTCATGTCTTTCCCGGATCTGTAGGGGATTAGTAGAGAGGGGACAAAAAATACCCCCAAAAACAAAAACAAAGAGAGAGATTGCTTGGTATAAATCAAAAAACATTATCTAAAAGCAATGGAGTTCACCACCAGCTGAGGATCTTGTCTGTTTTATTTCATCTTTGGCTCAAACCATTCAGATTGCGATTTTGTTTTCGTGTTTAAATAGGCTCATCGCTACTGCAATTTTAAACATTTGTTTGATTGAAAACTAAAGAAAGACCTCAAAATCCAGGCTTTTGTTAATATAGTATAAATCCTTTTAGATTAAATTGCTTCAAGATATAGTTCCTTTCTGCTCTTCAGAATAATCTAATTAAGTGGCTCAATCTAAAATATGGAATGTATTTCTTTCAGAGTAACCATTTTGATTATCCTTTTCAAAATAAAACCCTTCTCTAAGGAAAAGATGAGAAGATTACTTTCTACTGATACAGCTACAGCGTAGTAATAATTGAAGTGATTCCTAGACCCTTTGTAAGGCATGGCATTTTTCTGCCTGAGAAGTTTCACATAAATACATTGTCATTACCTGTTAAAGTGAACCTGCCCAGTCTAACCTAGTTCCATTCAGTCAGGAGCCAGGGGACTAGGCATCACAGGAAATCTTCCAAACTGGAGTCATTAGTTATGAAAGAAGTGAAAGGTAAAGCGAAGCACTTTAGGTGAAATGTTTTGCTGCAGAACAACAGAATCCAGCTTGAGAATATATGACTACAGATTATAAATGGTCTTTTTAAATTAGAAGGTTTGTTGATTAGTTTTACAATAATGTTGTAATGTGCCTTGGTGCAATATTAATTACAAAATTTTACCTCAAATAAATATTGTCATTATTGGTTTACTTCTATTTATACCACTCTTTTTTTTTTTAAGTTGAATCAACTATTTTTCAGGAACTTGGCTATAAAAGTGCTCTGGACTTGCAAATGTGGTCCAGGCTAGGAATCTGCAATGTGTAGGAGGAGTTAGGGGCAGGTATTTACTAAGCATTTATGTATCCATGGTGAGATGAAAGGATACTCAAAGTTATTTAGAATATTGTAGCTCAAGAATTATTTTTGTTTCATGCTTGCTCAATTGCTAACTCATGTTTTAGGATTATTAAAGAGGTAACTTTCAGTACAAGATTGATATACATGTCAATGTCTAACATGGCATCCAAAATACATTCAGATTTTTCATTGGCTCTATACAGATTTGAGAAGAAAAAAACAAAAGTGTATTATAGAATCATAGAATCCTAGAATGGTTAGGGTTGGAAGGGACCTTAAAGATCATCTAGTTCCAACACCCCTGCCATCAGCAGGGACACCTTCCACTAGACCAGGTTGCTCAAAGCCTCATCCAGCCTGGCCTTCAGCACTTCCAGGGAGGGGGCATCCACAGTTTCTCTGGGCAACCTGTTCCAGTGTCTGACCACCCTCACAGTGAAGAACTTCTTCCTAATATCTAGTCTAAACCTACCCTCTCTCAGTTTAAAGCCATTTCCCCTTGTTCTATCATTAACTGCCCTTATAAAAAGACCCTCCCCAGCTTTCTTGTAGCCCCTTCAGGTATTGGAAGGCCACTATAAGGTCTCCCCGGAGCCTTCTTTTTTCCAGGCTGAACAGCCCCAACTCTCTCAGCCTGTCCTCACAGGAGAGGTGCTCCAGCCTCAGGTCATCCTCATGGTCCTCTCTTGGACTTGTTCTAACTGGTCCATGTCTTTCTTGTGTTGGGGGCTTCAGAACTGGACACAAGTATTAGTTCAAAGGATCGTAAGCATATCCCTGTGATAGTGCTTTAATAGTGTGTTGATGAAGCACCTATCCATACTGAGTTTCAGGGTAAAGTATATCAAAACATAGCAATACTGAACATAGAAGCCTTAATCTAGAAAGTAAATTAAATTCTTTTTGAGCCTTTGAGGGAGCTTGGCTGACTTCTCATTATATTTGTCTTTCTATATATCTGCTCCTGGGCTATTTCCAAACAACTGGAAGCATAAAATGCAAGAATACATTCTCTTCCAAGAGTTCTAGCCCAATTTACTCACTTCAAAGTATAACAGGGCTCTGTCTTAATTTTTAAAGTCAGTAACAGTTTAGATGAGCAAACATATTTTTTGTGTGCCTATACAAACTGAATTTCAGCTTAGTTTAGGGCTCTAAACAAGTTTATTCACGTGGAGTATGGACAGAATATAAAGTGGTGATTGTGCAAAAGCCTCAGGAACCAGTGATTCTAGGCATACCAGTGGATTTAGACTAGTTGTTTAATCTCTCAACCCTGATTTAAAAATGAAACAAAGAAACAATTATGTGTTAATTTTTGATTTTCTCTGTTACCTAGTCATATTGATTAAGTTAATGGTGGTTTAAAAACACTATGCAAAGCTGCAGACCTTTTGGATTTACTCCCCAGAAATCTTTAGTTACTGAGCTGAGGTGGCAATGAATGGCTCAGCATTTTATTTTTGTGGTCAGTGAATGAAGTCTGATAAAAGTTTGCAAATAGGAGTACATGACAAGAGGGTGCAGAGGGACTATCAGCACTAGTGCCAAAGCTTGAATGCTGTCTGTCATATGCTTGCATAAAAGCAGTACTTGCAAGTGCTGCTGTTGGTTGCAGAGGTATTTCTAATCCCATCTGAAGTTCATTCCAGAACTTTGCAGCAGAATAACAAAGTAACCTTCTAGCAAATGAGCTAATCACCTTTGGAACAACATAATGTAAACAAAGAAATGGTCTTAAAAATTATGATTGAAGCCTGTAGTGTTTTAATGACTTGGCAGCTAGCTCAGTGTTGCTTTACAAACAAACAGAAACCAATACCAATGCGTCTCTTGGGCTGGGAAGTAAATGTATAATGAGTAAGACTAAGGCCTTTGCTTTTAATGCAAACTGAGGGCTGCATAACAAGGTGTACTTAGATGCAAACTACAGTGGGAACCTGTGGAGCAATTTGTGGGGTCACTTTGACACAGAGTTAATGAGCAAACAGGATGTCCTCCATGCAGCAGAAACCATTATGTTCTCTGTCTCACTAGCTACTTCAGATCCTTTGATGGCTGAAAAAGTCTCAGGCAATGAGTAGAGGCATGTGAAACAGGCAGTGAAAGATACACTGCTGAATTCCCTATTCCTGCCATGAGAGAGACATAAATTGGGTTATTCTATAAAATTTTAGGTTGCCTTCTATAAAGTACACATAAGCAAATAAGATTACTATTCTATGGAATAGACCATCAATTCTGATTACTTCATGCACATCTCTATTCATTTCCCTAGTGGTGTTAATTTTAGATCCTGTGACTGGGTGATGAAGGAAGAGTGAAAGATTTCCAACTGAGTGCAGAGTTTATGCCTGTCATCAAATGCCAAATCCCTCATCCTGGGTTTGAATCAGACATGCCTTGTACCAAGGCAGGAGCTGTAGCATGGTAGGTTTCAAAGGACAACAGAGCTCAGGAAAGGACACTAGGGTAAGACTGAAGGGATAACATAGAAAAGCTAGGTTAGTGTTTGTATTAAAAGAGAATAAAATAAGTCTCTGGAGACATGTCCTGTGGCAAATGTGTATAGCATTGAAGATGAATGAGCCAATAGTATTTTCCAGAAACCTAATAGAGACCTTCAGGAATTACAGAGCATACTCCACTGAATGATTTCTGTCTTCTATAGTCTTTCAAGTCTATGAAATTCCTTAGTAGCAACATCAGACCAAGACCTATCAAGTTAATGTTGTTAAGGTATGCTTATTTCTAAATCATGTAAAAGAATAGTATGGCATGATGTCTGGTCACCTTGAATTCCTTAGCTCAGCAAGCCAGTGAACACTTACAGCTTGCTCGCTTGGAGGCAGCCCTCAGCAGAAGTTCAGAGTAAGGCTTAGACCTATGTTGCAGGTGCTTCGTGAGACTTTCTGACCATCCGACTCCATCAATTACCTGATTTTTTAACATAAAAATATAGAATTATATTGAAATACATGGATTACAAAGGTGCAGGCACATGCGCACATATAATCATACCACGCAGATATACACAGAGTTATCTTTCCTCCAAAATTCTAGGAGATGTCTCTGTAAAAGGATAACTATTCCATTTTTGCTGTCACAGTCGGCTTCAGAAAGCAGCAAAACGAATGAAGGATGTACTGCATACAGGGTAGCCTAGAATTCTGCTGCATGGAAATACTAAGCATAACATGAGCAATTAATTATTATTAAACTCCTGTCCAGTCTAATGATCAGGTTTGGAACAGAAAAATACATGGCAGGAAACTGCTGCACTTGGGAGGTAAAAAGGCAATAGACCAGCAGACAGCCTTCATTTTTCAGAATGCTGTAGAGAACAACACTGAAACAATGTTCTGTATAAGTGACTT
Source organism: Antrostomus carolinensis (assembly GCF_000700745.2). Lineage (NCBI taxonomy): Eukaryota > Metazoa > Chordata > Aves > Caprimulgiformes > Caprimulgidae > Antrostomus > Antrostomus carolinensis. The sequence continues at coordinate 17,467 of NW_010297350.1, read as the reverse complement.
TGGAGAAATGCTTTTAAAGTTAAGTCATAAACATTTTTAATGCATGAAATAAGATGAGAGTCTGTGACCTATTTCCAGAAGTGACTTAGATGTAATTTATACTGAGGAAATACATTATGTACTGAGGAAATACTTTATGCACAGAGGTGTAGGATTTTTGGTTTGCATCATTAAATGGGTAAAATTCCCTAGGGAGGCACTTTCATCATTAGGAGAGTATCAGTGTAACCACTTTCATATAAGCATAGCTACATTTCTGAGTGGGAGGTGTTGGGGTTCCTGACGTAATTATGGCAGTATAGATAAAGAAGAACAAAGTTTTAGTGTAGGTGCAAGGACCTACCTTCAACCAGTGGGTGGATGCAATCACCCTCAAGAAGTTGAACTGTGACACGTATTTAGCTCTTAGATGAGCTGAATCATCCTGGTAGTTCCCATGATGTCCAGTTGTGCTAGACACCTAACAGAGACACTACAGGTAAATGCTTAAACCAAGATGGGTTATATCCAGACCTTCTTCAAAGTGAAGTCCAGTCTTTATCTACAGGTTTACTAACTTTTTGCTTACCATTCCTCCGTAATCAGCTCCCGCTTATCTTGGACCACCTTATCAAACTACAGAAAGACAGAGACGCTGTATAAATACTTGACACAGAATGTAAATGACATAGGGTTCCCTTAGAGTATGCAAAAATTTGACTGCTCTTATACTCACCTTGCTACAATTGACACCAGCAACTTGTTCCTTGTATCCCCAGTGATTCTTTTCTGTCATGTTAGACTTTCAAGGATTGCTACAAAAGGAGAATTTTTAGAAACTGACTTGTATTGAAAGGAAACCTAGACTTTATTCATTTGCCATGTCCTCAGTGGTTATATGTTGTGGAACTCAAAGCTTAGCTCTGTCCATCTCAGCTGTTTGCTCACCCAGCAATAAAGCTGTGTTATGTGGGACAAAGCCTCTCTGCTTAGAGCTGAGGAAGCCATTTGTTTCATTTTGTTTCAGTTGGTGATCTCATAAAGGTTCTTAAAAGCTTTTCCATTTGAGGAAACTGATAGATAGCCTTTTATTTTTAATAAAGCAATTGTTTAATAAAATCAATTTAATCTGTAATCATAGCCACATGGAGTGGGTAAACTGGGATAGTTAAGAGAAGGAAGGAGAATACATTATTCTGTTGAATTACAGTATTGTTATGCCAATAAATTTCCCTAAGTAGGCATGCTGTAATGGCCTGATTCTGAGACTGGAAACGTATCCTGCAAATCTTATTTGCAGCAGTTCATGTGACTTTTTGTTATTTTTTTTTTTAATAGCTTTTCTAATTATTTACTTAATTGCCTGCTAGATGATAGATGTTTCTGGGCATGGACAGTAATGTTCTGTGCCTGCACCTCTAATTTATGTATTCTGCTCCCAAAAGCAAATTGTCCAGACAATAAAATACTGCAGAAAATTTCCTCTTTCTGAACCTTATTTTTTTAAGCTGAATTCAGCTTAGTTAGGTTATAAACCTTTCTAGATGTGCCATGCAAATGGAAATGAAAGCATAGTTTTAAATTAGAAAGAACTTTGGTGACAGGTGTGATGGCATTGAATTATCCATCCCTTTAGAAAGGCATGAAAAATCTTCATTTTCCTGTTATAATTAGCTGAGTGCGTGTCCCTTTGTTCTGATTGTTGCTGGATTCTTTCCCATTAAGAAGGAAAAGGAGCATCTGCCTTAGTTCCTTATTAACCACAAGTCCAGAGGACATGGTGGTGGAAATGCAGCCACATCCTCAGAGTTATTGGACCTGGTTGCTTTCTCTCAGTACCTTTTGCGTTAGCTGGAGGAGATCAGAGGCAGGGAGAGATGCTGGTGTTTGAAGCCACCTGTGTTCTGCCTCAAAAAGGTGATGTCCAATTATTTGGGAGATGTAATCCCCTTCTCCAAAACAGTTGGGACATACTAACTTCTGTCAAATGCAGCTGGAATTGCCTAACATTTCAAAAGCTGTGGGAGGAAGATGAGGATGATGGGGTCTGACAGATGGGCAGTGTGACTGACAGGCACCCACACACAGCCTTTGTGCTCCCTTTTCACCTGAAAGCAGGACAGTAAGTGTGTTTGGAGTGACTCTATATAATGTTTAAAAGAGAGTCTTCAAGAGGAATAATGCTTTCTTCATTGCAGGCTTGATGTCAGTCACTGAACCTCAGTGCTGGCTCAGACCTGTGGTACCTCCTCTCCTCTCCCACCTCTGCCAGTGGTCAGCACAAGGTTCTTCAGGCTCCGAGGGAAGGCAGGTATTAAATGTTAAACTTTACAGGGACATGTAACAAGTTCTGACACAAAAATTTTTGTTTCCCAAGCTGCTTTTTAAAAAGTTAATTACTGGCACCATGAGTGTCCCTTTTATTCATGTCCTGCCTTTCTCCAAATATTGACTAATAAACTGTTCGCTTCTTAGCAAAAATATTCTCAAACCTCTCTGAGATGAATTTTCACGCTGTTTCTCATCTCTGGAGTATCTGCTCAGCCTCCATGAAGAAATAATTATAATAAAATTAATTGGGTTACTATAGATTTATACACTGGTGTAGAAAATACAGTTGCCTTTTGTTTCCCAGGTTTCACTTTTTATATTCTGGTGGGGGATGGTCTTGAATCTTAGTCACTGACCCAGAGCACATTCATTCTGTGTCTGACCTTGCTTGTGTTAGGTGGTTTTCCTTAAAAGAAATATTATTTTGCTATCCAAACACGGTCAATTCAACAAAATTGGGAATGACATATGAAAAAAGTCACAATCAGAAAGAAAAACACTATATATATACTGTAAATGGCATTTGGCGTCACTAGTGGACACTTTGTTACTATATTTGTCAAAGCATCTCTGTAAGTGGCTGTGAGCCCCTAGGTCCTGGTAGTTGGATAGCTTGCAGAAAGGAGGTCTTTGTGATTATAAAGAGAATATGTGTGTTCAAGGTTTTGTGGGGTTTTTTCCCCTTTTGTATTAGCCAACTTTATTGGGCCCTATTCTATGCCCAAAGATCTGAGTTTTTTTTCCAGAACTCCTGAATCTGTGATGTATAAAGCATCCTTAGTTCCTATAGAGTCTGATGGGAACTGAAGGTGTCTTCAGGCCAGTGATTATACCATTAATTTATATCCTGTATTTCCATTTTTTCTCTCCCTCCTCCCTCCCTTCCTCCAGTGAAGAAACAATCAGAAGTGGCTGCAGGTTTAGTGTTGCAGGCAATACAATGTCTCTAGAAGCTTCTGAAAGCACAAGAGTAAGCATGTTCCACGAGAGTCTGGGCATGTTCCAAGACTGAAAAACAAACCCTTCTGCATCTCCTCAATCTCCTTCTGTTTGGAGACATCAATGCTGTCAACAGCACTTGCTTCACTCAGGGGAGCATATGCATCACAATATGGCCTTTAATTACTCAGTTGTAAACTGTTCCTCAAGTAATATGAAATTGTATCCATATTGCTCTGCAGCCTCAGATCACTGTTTGCTACTCTGCATGTGCCAGGCAAACAGAGGCCTGAAGCCCCTTGTGAGAGAAGTACATAGAATTAGAGGGTAATACATAATAAAATATCTGCATGTGTTTGAATATTGCCTGTAGACCATGTTAATTTTCATCTAAAAAAAAGCTCACTGTTGCCAGGCTGCTGTTTTGCACTGTATTTTCTACCTACACACTCAATAGAGCTTTGGTGCATGTAGTTGAACTTGGAGGATAGATCCTCACCAAGCACTCAAGAGCTGCAGCAGGTATTGTGTGACCTCAGAAAGGTTCTGGGGAGCTGTAGTGAATATGAATAGATTTTTCAATCACGATGAACTTATGCCTCATTGTGGGTTTATGTTGAGAAACTGCAAATGTTAGCTTAAGGCTGATTCCTTCTGGATTTCCTAATGATTGAAATTTCTATTAGTCTGTTGACTTTAGTGGTATTACTTGAATCAAAGACCTTAATTCTTCCATCTAGACACGCTTTCACAGACTTACTTATGTAGAACTCTGCAGGGCTCAAGTCTTAGCTCTCTAAGTTAAGAATGGACACATTTAAAGTATTTGAGAATCAAATGCATGACCTAAGATGTTGTGTGCATTGTGTTAGTGTCAAGCCATTGTAGCATGTAATTCCAGGGATGAAAATGGGTATTGGTAAAAGGAAATGCTGATGCATGCAAAACTCTGCAGTCCCAAAGGATGCCACTGTAATGTAATTTGCTAGAGATTAAAGCAAGACGGAAAGGGTCTCTACTGCCTGTCATACTGCACTAACAACAAACACAACATATTTTAAAATGATTAATGGTGAGAGGATACAAAAAATATTAATTTTAACAGATGTTAATAAACAGTATTTAACAGGAAGAAGGCTATGTAGAATGCCTGATATTTATTTATGCCTACTCAGGGGTTCAAAAAGAGAAGAGTATAAATTATTCCTGACATCTTGAATCTCAACAGAATTCTGTTGCATCTAGGAAAGCTATGTGATATCTTTTGTTTATTATAAGCTATGTGACCTGTGCGTGTAGTTATGAAATAAAGTGTTGACAAATGCTTTCCTCTAAGCAGAAAACAGTGCTGTCAGGCGGGAAATGTGGAATTGCTGTGCTTCAGCTAGTACTAAGTCTTAGGTGCTGTTCAGTCATTTTGAGATGACGGCTGTAATGCAAAAAACGTAGGCTTAAAGAGAGATGCTTTTATCACATGAGAGTAAGGCACTGGAATTTGTGTGCATGGCTGAAAATAAAGAAAAGGGATAAGAATGGCAGGGAAGGAGTGGTCATAACTTATCTTTCCCTCAGAATCTTTGTGCTGGTATGGAAAAGGTTTAGAAGTGGTGTCCCAAGGGAAAAGACAGTTAAATGTAACAACTAAAAGCATCAGGACTCTATTATACACAGACACAAGGAGGAAAGCTGCAAATGAATTGTGGTGTGAAATAGGAGAAACCAGATCCTTAGTGGTTTAAGTAAGCACAGCCCTGTGTAGTGTGAATGAATAAGTACTAAAGGAACAAATTTAGGGAGGAAGGTTCATGGCTGCTCCCAGAATCCTGGGGCAGGGAAGATGCTGCATGTGCATGAGTATGGGGGTGCAAGGAAGGGACAGAACCAAACAAAACCAGTTAACATGATGAAATCCCCTCTGTCCCCTGCCCTGTGTGTATAAGGCACTCACTGCTAGACCTTAGGAACAGACCTGGCTGCAGAGCTGTGGGCTGGAGTCCAGCCTGTTGACTGCATGGGGCCAGGTATTACTCAGTGGGAATATGGCACGGAATAATTTAATTTTAGATGCTTCACTCTTGCCACCCTCCATGGTTGCTACGGAAGGAAACTTTGTTTGTCTTGGCTTGAGTATCTCTTGCCAATTAACTTCTTTATTAATTTAATCTATTTGCAATAAATGTCACACTGACAATAAATATTCAGTCCTTGTCTAACAACTGCCATGCTCTGTGTAAAGACATGAGGCTTATATTTATGAAATGAAGAGAATAGTATTTTCAGCTGTATTATTAACACCAGAACTTGCTGTGAGTAGTAATATATTTTAAGTAACGAAAGCAGGAAGAGATTGAGTTTGGGACCAAGAGAGTCCTGGGCAGGGACCCTGAGGAGGAGAAGTTCTATACCAGGGGGACTACTGAAAGTGTATTTCTCTACTACAAAGAGCTTCCTGGAAAGAAGCACCTAAGGAGGAAGATGCTCTATGTTATTTCCCACTCTTTGATTACAAAAACTTCAGCACTTCCTAATGTAGACAGAGCCCCAAATTGTCATCCTTGCTGTCTCGAAGATCAAGTCTAACTTTCATTAAAGTCTTGCCACTACAACTCTTACACAAGCTCCTCTCAAACTCCTGCTACTCTTTTCACACCAGAACTACCCTCTTTTCCTCAATAATCTATTTCAGATCACCTTGTCTCCTCCTGCTCCTTCCCAGTTCTCCGTGGTGCATCTCCTGCTGCCATGCCTGTAGCTGATTTTGTGGTTTTTGGGGAAAAGGAAGAAGGAAGGACTTAAACTCCCCCTCTCCCTCCAACCCAGAAGCAGACAGCAATTATTAAAAAAAAAAATACATATGACCCTGGGGATACATATAGGGAAGAGTAGACATGTGGTAATCCCAGATGCAGCTGTGAAGTCCCCAGGACTTGGCAAAGCATATTGAAGCCTCTGGGCAAAAAAGCTGTTGGAAAGAGAAGGGTGAGAGCAGAAAGGTAACTAATGTGGGACCTCCTTCTTACCCACTTCTGATCTCTCACTGTTGGCAGCTAAGCTTGCTAGAGTGAATCACAGTCCTATTACCAAATTGTTAAGAGTGTAAATCTGTTAACATGTTTGGCTTGCTTATTTTTAGTTGCATTTGTCAGGAAAGAGAAATCTTAGAGACCCTCTGAAGTCCAGCACTCATCCAAAGGAGCACCGCATAACACTTCTTTTGGTTTGCTGATGCAGTCTTAGAAAGTTCATTTAAGTTCCAGAGGAAGCCTTTTTTTTTTTGCCTTGTCTTCTCTTTTATCACAGGCCCAAGCCCTGGGAGAATATACAATGCAGTTGACCTGTTGCATGACACAATCAATCTTAGTTGTCCCTCAGTTGTCCATGGGAAGGATGGGACAAGACTGCAGCTGCCCGAAGTAGATAGCAGGTCAGCTCGTCCTGTTAGGTTATAAGTCAGCCTCAGGCTAGATATAAAAGGAATTTATCAATATTTACTTTTAGGTTTTATTTCCTGTGGTTTAGGTCTTCAGTCCTTTGTATTGTCTCAGCCACTTCAGCCTACAGCCTGGCTGGGTCTGTGCTGTCCCAGCACTAATAGGGCCTACAGAGTGCGACTGTATTGTTTTCAGATCCAGGCTGATACATTTACACAGCCTAATGCTCTGTTATACACAATTCCCAAAGCCTTTACGGATGCAGATTTGGAGACCTCTGTGCCAAGTTCCCTGGTATGGGTGCTCCTAAGAAATAATAGAAATGCTCTAAGTTGAGATTGGGACAAGGCATAGCCCATTAGTCATGAGCTGCATTTGTACAGCAGAGTATTGTAAAATTCTCTGAGAATAACAAGGAACAGGCAATCACTACTAGCCTGTGGTTAGAAAGAAAGTTCCTCTCGAGAGTATATCATTATATGTTTGCCTTGCATTTTCTTTTGAAGCAGGTGGTGCTACCATTGTTAGAGCCGAGTATGAGATTCGACAGCCCCAGGGCAATGTGTGCTCCTTTGTTCCCCTTCTTTCTGCCTCTGAGGCAGCTGGAGGTGGAGTACCTGTTTTCCATTCTCTCCTAGAGTCCAGGAAAGGTCTATAGCATGTAGAATATTGCTTTTTACTGTAGTAGAGTTCCTTATTTCTGTTGCACAGGTCTTGAATTCTTTAGTGAAAAGTGTTGTAAGAGTTTGTAGTGCAAGTTGACCCTCTAAACAAGGAGACTTTAAAGCTGTGTGACATTACTCTTCTCAATGCTTGTGCATTGCAGCATGCAGGGCAGAGTGATGATGCCCATGAAAACGTTTGAGACAGAACATTTAGGGAAAGGGGGAAGCTGTTTTAATAGGAAGAGGGAAGGCACAGGGGTCTCCCAGGTGAGAAGGGTGGGCAGCAGGGAGGAAGGGACTGTGCTTCTGCACAAAGTTTGACTTGCAGGCTTTCATCTTTCTGCCTGTTTGAACACGTGGATGGTCTTCCAGCTGAATACATGAACCTCCCATTTGCCAGAACTTGTGTGGCCATCCTCAGAGAGGCCAGGGCTGGGGTGCCACGTGCCATGTCACTGGGGTCCTGCACAGAACAAGCCCATCAGACCTGAGGCCACACAGCAGGTTTTGTCCAGAATTCCCTCCAGAGTGCAAACCTGCATTACTGAGCCTTAATTCTATTTTCACTTATCATCCCCAGCTGTTTCAGCCTGCAGTGCTAGCTCTTTTATTAGTAACAGCTGCACCAAATTTCCGAGGCAATGCTCTTGTTAATTTTGCCTGAAGCAGATTCTGAATGGCTTGAAATGTCTCTAATGTATTTATGTGCATTTAATATTTGTGTTATCATTCAACAGCGAAAGTCAAGACCAGGGTTATACTCAAATACAGAGAAAGAAGAAAATATTATTAAGCAAGTGGGCTACCTTTAGCTTTTATCTTTCTGCTACTGTATTTGTTTTGGGGTTTATGAACATAATAAATTTCAGGGTCTAAGTGGAGCCTATTCAGTCTATTAAGGTTCATTTTCTTTTAATATTCTAATCCCCTCAGGATGCCATTTGCCGTAATTGTTTCTTGAATGATCCCACAGTGTTTAAGCTTCAGTCTCTGACTCATAAGCTATTCTGCATACACTTGTGGCTCTGTGCAAAGGAAAATGGGACACATGACATCTGTTTCAAATTTGTTTTTCTTTACTTTGCAGTTATGCCCCTTGTCCTCTTATCTGTCTTTGAGCAAAAAAAAAAAAAAAAAAAATAGTAGGTGCATTTGGCATTAACTATAATGCTTAAGATTTTATACACCAAAACTAAATCTCCTCAGACTGCATTTTTATAGTCTATAAATTCAGATTTTAAGGTCCCTTCTCCTACATTTTTTGTCTTTGGATCAATAGTACTGCCCTTCTTCTGAACTTTACAAATATTACAAACATTAGGCAGGCCCATGAAGTTGTGTTGGCCAGACTGCATTGAAGGAAGAGTTCAGCCAGACTTCAATTTTTCTGCTCACAACTGATGTTGACTTGTGGCTTAAATTCTACATATACTTATATGTTCAGTTCTTTTAAAATTCTTTTGCATTTTTTAGATTAATCTAGTTCACTAGTAAGTATTTATTTTTAACTGTTCAATGTTTTTAGGCTAATATCTGTTATTCTCAACACTACAATTTTGTTTTCATAGAAGTCTTGCTGAAAAGTGACAAAAGATTTTTTAGAAAAATCCAGTCTGTGTTCTTGGTAAAGCAGCTCCTTTCTCTGCATTTTCAAAGTGTTTTGTCCAGCCTGACTTGAAAAGTCTCCAAGTTTTTCTTATTTTCTTTGGAAACTATTTTATTCTTATAGAACTTAATATCAGGAAGGATATTTGTCCAACATTTGGTATGAATTTCCCCTTCTTAAATACATGTCATCATTGCTGATAGCTGTATCTTCATGTGTTGTACTAAAGGATGCCTACAACCCTTAACAAGACCTGCTCCCCTTGCCCTTTAATAGTACGCTTAGTCAAGCTACACACACTCAGCTCTTCTAATTTCCTCATAATTCAGTCCCCCTCTGCCCTAACTTTCCTGTTTTTGCTCTCTGAGCTTCCCCCAGACTGCCCAGAGGTGACAAAGCAGCCCCAGCTGAACTCAGTCCTGCAGTGCGATAGCACCAGAACCGGTCCTGCAGCCCTGGCAGCTGCCAGCAGTGAAAAAGGCAATGGAGCCACCACAATTTACCCTGGCTACAGATTTGCTCCCATGCCTGATTTTGTGCATCCATGCTATTATATTACAAAGTGATGTCTTCATTTAGGCACTCTAAAACTGCTCTAAGTATTTTCTGTGGTTACAACTCCTTGCAAGTACGTCTTACATATAATGCTCTATCACCCAAACTTCTGTTACACCATTGACGCTTTCCACATTTCTCACTTATGTTGACTATTTAATGTATAAGATTAAGTTCTCAACAACCATACAAGAGCATGCATTTATTTTAATGTATCTACCTGCAGGATTTTTCTAACATATTTCTATGATTTCCAGATCTGTTCTGTGTTGTTTCTTTGCCACAACCAGTTTTTGCTGCACTTTCCAAGCTACTATATGCAAAACTATACAGTTCTATACTGTACTTCATATATTAAATATATATAATATTTGTGCTTTAAATTTATATGTAATGCTATATATCAGCCTTTGCATTTCCTTAACTTACATTTTTTTTCCTCTTCTAGATGATATGAACCGAAAACACTAGTATGTGCAGAATTTTATCAAAACAGTAATCCATCTGGGTAGGAACTGTTGTTTTCATTCCTGGTTTGCATTTTTTTTTTTGCAAAAGTTTTAGCTTTCAGTAGTGTTTTTATTCAAGAGCCATTTTTAATCCAGATAAGCCTTAGTGAGACACAGTATTTACAACAGGCAAATATACAATGCAGACTTTAAAATACAGTTCACACAGGACCATTTCTTTTCTTTCTTTTTTTTTTTTTTTTTTTAAACCCCCCCCCCCCCAATTTCTCATATTAAAATAGGAGAATTTAAAAATGAAGTTTGTTCTTATTGATGATATTTTGAGGACAGTGTGAAAAATACTTGTGAACTTTCAGTAAGTCCTACTGAAGCCATATGGCAAACACTATTTAAGATCTGGGGGTATTTATGTAAAGTGTATCAGTATGGCTGAGGTGTCCTTTTCTCAGGCTCTTTTCTACTCCCTATCCTCTTTTCCTAAAATGTTAGTGTGACTATTGATGCCTGTAATTCTTCAGTGGCAGGGTTACCAACAAATGAAAAGGAGCTGTGCCTGCTTGCACAGCACATAGTGAGGGCAGTCAAATGTAGTTTATCAGCCTGCAAGTGGTGCAGTGGATGTATCATCAGTGAAATACACAGCAGAGAGTAAGTAGAGTAGAAAATATGGTGATACGTTATGGGGCATTGCTTTTGCAGATGTACACCTTAGTCTTGAATCATTCAGTTTGCAGAGTCTATGGGGATGTCTACAGCTTCTGGATGTATAATTTTCTCCCTCCTGCTCTCAGCTGACAAATTTCTCTGGTGGTGGGTGTATGAAACCTGATAGACAAACTGACCTTAATGGGAATGCTCTGCTGCCTAAAGACTGCTCCAGGGCTTTCCAGCAACTGCAGCAGTGTGCTTCAACTGAGCACCGTACTTAGCTCTTGATGCCTTGCTCTGCCAAAGTGCAGGATTCAACCAAAGATTATGTCTCAGCATTCCTGAGCCTTTTTCTTTATTACACTAGAGAAAATTGACCGTTGTAGTATAAAAATGTGGCTCGTTAATGTATGTCCTCTTTCCTTCTCCTTGACACGACAAATTTAGATGATTAATCTCCATGCTATCTATTTCCCACTTTGGCTTCCAAACAGAGAATGCCTGAGAAAGCAATACCTATATTCTTTAAACTAAGTGACATGAGGCAGCAGCCAGATAAATAAATGTCTGCCATGTTCAGAGCTTTAACAATTACACTATTACAGTAAGAGGTAAATTAAACAGGTGGATTAAACAGGTGAGTAAATACAGAGCAACTGCTGGGAAAGCTTTGTGAATAGTGGGAAGAGCTTGCCTAGCCTGCTCTACAAAGTGGACAGCAGCCTTTTGGGGAGCGTAGGATACTTTCGTTATGGAGGGCTGTGGGTGAACACAGATAAAGAAAATAAGTGATAAGGAAAGGCAATTCGCAAGCACTCTGCTGAAGGCAAACTAGTGAAAGAAGACCAGAGAGATGAAAAAAATCCTTCTTATCAAAAGGCAGTGCTCAAGGAAGGAAAACAGCTGGTAAGAGGAAAGGAGAGCGGTATCACTGGTGATCTATTGTCTTTACAAAAAAAGGTCAACCATCACACAGTAGGGCATTTAGTATATGAGGGGAAGACAGCTGGTGGGTGAAAACACCTCAAACATATCTGGCATTTTATCCCAGCTGCTGGATAGCTTAAAAAAAACCCCAACAAACCCTTTGACTTTTGTTTAGTTATGCAGGGAACTTGAAACTCAAATCCATTTAGGAATTTTCAGAATACTCCTTCAAAATTCAATGAGAGCATAAAAGTTTCTTTTCAGAGGCAGATTTTTGAAGACACTAATGGGATTAAATGCTCAACTCCTATTGACTTTTAATATGAGGTAGGCATCTAATTTCCCTTTATGCCTTTGAAAAACTCCCTGTTAATCTTCAGTTTACCATTTGCCCTCGGAGGCTGCTCTCTCTTAAAATAAATAAACTCTGATCCTCCTGAGAGTTTGAAAGGCTGTATGTCTTGCAAAACAACCCCAGGAATGCTGTGTATGTGGTGATGGAGAGTTCTTGTTCATTATGAGGATCTCTTATGCAGTTTAATGCATAAATCAGAGCCAGTTCAACTAAAAAACATCCACCAGTTCAACTAAAAACTGCATGTAAAGGTGCAGAGCAAAGTATCTCAGTCTTGTGGTCTGCTGTGGTAAGAGCAAAGATGAATCACAAAAGTGGTATTTGATACATGAAATAATGGAATTGGCTCAATTGGAAAAGACCTATAAGATCATCAAGTCAAATCATTACGCTAACAGTGACAAGTCTCCTAAACCATGTCCCTAAGCACTATGTCTAGACATGATTAATAAAGTCTGATGTTATTTAATGGTACTACCCAGATAGAAAATCTCCACCAAGTACCACAAACTGAACACCTGCTTGTGATTCCCGCTTAAAGAGAAGCTAAGCAAAGAGATGCCCTTGCCCAAAGGTCACATATTTTGGAAAACTGCTTCCATGCCTCTTTCCAGACTTACAACGCCACAAGTGCCTCTATAGTTTTGAAATAAGCTGTGCTACTTGAGCTAATGCCCAGAGAGTCTGATCTGCAAACATCTTTGCTGCTTCAATAATTCACGTTGTTTTATGTTCTCCAGGGTATATTACTCATGAATTGATTAGTGGCCATATCACATCCTGATCTACCATCATCCTTCACTAAACCATAAACAGATGTGTGTGCTCCACACCCACTTAATAAAGACTTCTCTGTTCATGTTACAAATAAGAGCAGAGTAGGTTAGAGAGGCAGTGTGTGGAAGCAGAATGAAGAACGTGGAAGCACCAAGGGAGAAAAAGAGCTGGTAAAGTAAATGCATATTCCCTGTGTCAATCAAATACCAGAAAAATCATGCTTAACTAATCTGATTGCCTTCAATGACAGGACAACTGGCTGGATAGACAAGGGGAGGGCAGTCGATGTTGTATACTTGGACTTTTGATACTGTCTCCCATGACATCCTCATTGGCAAACTCAAGAAGTGTAGATTTGATAACTGGATGGTGAGGTGGATTGAGAACTGGCTGAACGGCAGAGCTCAGAGGGTTGTCATTGGTGGTGTGGAATCAAGTTGGAGGCCTGTATCTAGTGGTGTCCCCCAGGTGTCAATACTCAGTCCAGTGTTGTTCAACCTATTCATCAATGACTTAGATGAAGGAACAGAGTGCTTCCTCAGCAAATTTGCTGGTGACACTAAACTGGGAGGAGTGTCAGATATGCCAGATGGCTGCGCTGCAATTTAGAGGGACCTCGACAGGCTGGAGAGATGGGCAGAGAGGAACCTCATGAGGTTCAACAAGGGAAAGTGCAAGGTCCTGCATATGGGAAGGAATAACCCCATGCACCAGTACAGGTTGGTGGCTGACCTCCTGGAAAGCAGCCCTGTGGAAAAGGACCTGGGAGTCCTGGTGGACAATAAGTTAAACATGAGCCAGCAGTGTGTTCTTGTGGCCAGGAAGGCTAACAGTACCCTGGGTTGAATTAGGAAGAGTGAGAGAGGTGATCCTTCCCCTCTCCTCAGCCCTGGTGAGGCCCCACCTGGAGTATTGTGTCCAGTTCTGGACTCCCCAGTACAGGAAGGACATGGAACTCCTGGAGTGTGTCCAGAGAAGGGTGACTAAGATGATTAAAGGACTGGAGCACATTTCATATGAGGAAAGGCTGAGGGAGCTGGGCCTGTTCAGCCTGGAGAAAAGATGACTCAGAGGCGATCTGATTAAAGTTTACAAATATCTAAAGGGAGAGTGTCTAGAGGACGGGGCCAGACTCTTCTCATTGGCACCCAACAATAGGACGAGAAGCAGTGGGTATAAATTGCAGCATAGGAAGTTCCACCTGAACATAAGGAAGAACTTTACTGTGAGGGTGACTAAGCACTGGAACAGGCTGCCCAGAGAGGTTGTGGAATCTCCCTCCCTGGAGATATTAAAAAGCTGTTTGGACAAAATCCTGGTTCGTGTGCTCTAGGAGTCCCTGCTTGAGCAGGGTGGTTGGACTAGATGACCTTCAGAGGTCCCTTCCAACCTCAACCATTCTATGATTCTGTGAAGAACCAAAGGTAATTCAAACTGGTAAACTTAATGATCTCCGAAGCCAGTTAAGCAAGCTCGCATAGATAAACTTTACAAAGTTTGTGTGAAAACAAAAAATCAGTGAAGCCACAAACAGTTGAGATTCAGTGAAAGAGATTCAATCTGATTTTCCTCAGATTTGGAAAACCTGAACATAGCCAGACTAACTTGGAGATGAGATTAAGGGTGCCATTTTACAAAACATAATGAAACTGATAACTGAACAGAAAGAAGAGGTGCATCTTGGAGGAAAAGAGCAATGGCTTTTCCCAAAGACAGCAGACACTCAATTTGATTCTCAGCAATAAATGAATTCAAGTCCTCACACTTTATTTTAAAAAAATCAAACATTTATGTTTCTCTCTTTCTGAATTTAGAAACAGAAAATATTTTACAGAGACTGGGATTGAATCAGTCATTTAGGGTTATGCAGGCTTCATGTGGGAAGGTAAGCTTAGAGACAGTCCTCTTGCTGGTAAACCAGAACTGTCAGCCTTTCATAGCCTGGAATTTTTTGTTCGCACCTGAGAAGTGAGGGATTCAGTGAAAGCCAAATTTAGATTTTTTTAAGTTGCTTTGATTTCCATAGAAATCTGGACTAAACTGATTTTGTACAATTTGCATAAATATTTAGCAAGATTCCTTAACTGTGATCATTCTTCTGGATGTCATATCAAGGAAAATAACTTCACAAACACTGCCCAGTTTATATCATTATTTCTGTTTCTGATTAGTTTGTCCAGAACAGAGGTGAGGTTCTCTTTGCATATTTCTGAAGTTATGCATCTGTCTGAGCAGTCAGTGCTGTTTTGTTTTGAAATGTGTGACTGAGTCCCTTGGGTGATGGTTTTTTGTCTTGTGTGCCTCCCAGCCTACCAACAAAAGCAGTTGTCCTCAGAAGAAGAAGAAACTGTGCATATTTAGCTAGCTATATTTAGCACAACTGTAACATTTGCAAGACTTTTCATTATTTATTAAATAACTATTACTGTGTCACCACTCATACATTAAAGGCTGGTTTTGGCAAACCAGATTAAAAAAACATAGCAATAAACAGAATAGTTTAGAAGCACAGCAATAATAATAAAAATTAGCTAATTTTATAAGTAGTGAAGATTCTCACTTGAAGTGGTTGTACATCTGCTGATCTATTTCCTGGTGAATGAGAACAAAAAATTAGAGCAATAATTACACCTTTGCACTGGTGGCAGAAAATGCTGACAAGTCCCATTCCAGAACACCTGGAAAGTCAAGTAGGTACCTTATTAGACTTCTCTGGAATTAAACTATTAAAACAATGGTAGGTATTTAACACTGCTGATTTGTAGTTATCCTTTTTTCTGGATAGCTGACTCTGCAGCACAGTGCCAAGATGCTCGAGTTAGCTCTGAACTTGTTACTTGAGGCGCTACAAGTTGCATAAGTACTTCAGAACTTGGCTTTTTATGGGTTTCTCAGCAAATCTAGCTACCCTGCAAGGTGTGCTCACATCGTGCTGCTTCTGGCATCACAGTTAACTCCAGGTGTACTGGGTGAATAAGTATCCTTCTGTTCTGGCACAGCTTGAGTTGGTGAGATGATTACTTATCCTTATGAAACAGCACTGTTTCCAAAATGGGTGTGGTATTTTCAGTGGGTTCCACTGCTAAAGCAACAATTGCTCTGCATGAGATTTGGAAAATATACAGGGGTAATGGATCCTTTCTACAGTGGCTGCCATCAAAAAATCATTGTCTATTAGCAAATACCACAGAGCAAGAAGACTAGGGTGCCTGATTTGCTGGGCTGTAGTGATAGTCACTGTAATAGCCACTGTACTGCATGGTTAATTTAATGTAATCTCGAGCACTGAATACATCTGAATAGCTGTAAAGTTGTAGCAAACTTTGCAAAAGTGAAGCAATAGAGGAGAGTGAAGAAATATTTTGCTGCAGTGGGATACAAAAAGACAATATATGTCGGTTGAACATCTTTTGGGTAATTATTCTTAGACTTGCTAGTTCATTTTTACCCTTCAAGAAAACTGTTACCGATATGTTTATTTTTGCTTTAAAGGTCACTAGGAAGTGTTAGGCTAGCTTGTCAGAGTGCCTACAGCTGCAGTTAGAACTGAGACTGAAAATTCTTTTGGTCAGAGAAGGGAAGGATCTTTCTTTTGCTTTCTGAGATACGTGTTGATTGTATGGGTACTAGCTTACTGCAGTTCAGGTTTCATACATCAGCTGGAACCAGACATAATACTCTGTCAATAGCTGTTTTCATAGGGCCCAGAGGTTCAGTTCAGATCACCACAGAAGCTTTACTGTACACTCTATATACACTATTTGCACACTCACAACCTCACTTTACTCCTTAGTAAGGAAGACTTTATTTTGGATTAGATGTATCAGAATAGTGTAAGGATGATTGACTCCTTATATTTATCTTCTCCTACAAAGTAAGTGTCAGCATTAGAATGATTTTTCACCCTTCTTGCACCTGCTTTGCAGCCTCCAAGCCTCAGGAGGCTTGGGTTACATAAAGAACACATGGTAATACTCATGGGGAGTGGGAATGTACTGAAATGATCAAATATCCATTACTACACAATTTACATAAAACATATTTTACCAAAATTAAAGACTACTTTTCTTAAATGGGGCATACCTTTTATGGCTCTCTTGCAGACTTTTAATAAAATACATGTATGCTGTTTACCTCAGCCTAGGTGCTTTGTTAACTTCTGTATTTTATTGTGTACTAATAGAACAAATGAGGACAATTGTATCTGTGTTTAAGGACACGCAGAGTAAAAGGATGAACTAAATTTTCATCAGAGGACATGTTATCTGTTTTACCATATACCATACACAACCAGAAAACAGTGTGTGGATTGTAGTACCATAACTGCACTGACTGTAAGTAGTTTCCAGCAATATTTTTTGTGGAAAATCAATCCACTGGCATATGAAGCTCCAGTATTTCCATAAATTGATTATAGCAGGGCTGGTCCCAAAAAATATGACTATTAAAAGAAAGATTGCCTGGTGTAACTCAGAACTCAGCCTTTAATGGCTCTTCCATGAGCTGCAAGTAACAAATCAGCACTTTCCATTATAATTTTAGTTTCAAGGGTGGCAGTCCAGAGTCAGATGGTTCCCTATACTAAATACAAACTATTTGCTCCACTGGTGGGCACAGGGACCAACAGGGCTGAAATTTTCACCCTACCCTTCAACCAAACCACACCTCCATCTAAAATTTTCAGATTTTTTCAGGTTTTTCTCAGAAACACCCAACCCAAGTATTCTATCAGGAGGAAAAAAACCAAGAGAATGATTACTTTCACATGCTCTGACATATATATA
>NW_010297349.1:0-5905 GCF_000700745.2 Antrostomus carolinensis | reverse complement strand
ACAGTCTTAGCTAGGGAATTGTCTTGAAGAAGGAGGTCAGCCCAGTAGAACAAATCAAGGCAACAAGATTGAGTGAATATCTGGTAAGCATGAAAAATGACACGCATTGGTTTAGTAGGACAAAAAAAAAGGACAGAATGATATTTTTCAAATGTGAAACACGTAAGAAGATGGTGGAAACAAGTGAATTGGAGGAAGGTGTTTAAAATGCAGAAAGTAGAATTCCTATTGGATGTTTGGAAAACTTTTTAGCGGTATGTCAATTGCATCTGTAGCAGATCACCTGCAGCCCTGCAGAATTCCTGTGCTAGAGTTTAAATGGTCAATTTGTAGGTTACAGGTTTTAGGTTTTTTTTTTGGTTTGGTTTGGGGTTTTTTGCTTTACAGCAGAGAGGATTAATCAGGTGACTTTACAAGGTCTTTTCCAGAAATACTTTTTTTATGTTTCTGTGATGAAGACAATGGAGAATGATACCAAATGAAGAACTGGTCCTGACTGAAAAGGTGAAGATAGGGAGCTTGCATTAGATTCAGTGGGGAAGAGGGAACAGCTGAAAAGTCAGAAAGAGAGAGCTTCTGTAGTTTGAGATATTTCTGTCGAGAGCAATGTCAAACAGGCTTACAGAAGGTAAGGCCAGAAAGAAGGAGGCAGCAATAAGTAAGGTGCAAAATTAGACTCACAGAATCAGTTTTTTATCTGGGTAGACATTACAGCTTGAACGTGTCTTTCTGAGGAGAGAGAGGACATTGTGAAGGAGGATATGTAAGTTACAAAACTGAGCAACAGAACATTTACAAGATTTGTGCTGGGGTTTGTGATTTTTGTGGGTTTTTTGTTTGTTTTGTTTGATTTTTTTTTTCCATAGAGGAAGAGGATGACTGGCTTAAGAGGACAAGTCGAAAACTTAAGTTTTTAGAATGTTCATCTTAATACAACTAAACACCCACAGGAAGATGTCAGAAAGAAAGGACAACATGTTAGACTAGCTGAAGGAAAAGAGTTTATCAGAAATGAGTGGTGTTTACAAGTCATCAGCATACAGATAAGAGTTCACTCAGATGCCTCAGTTCTTACAGAACCTGAGTTCCACTCTGGCCTGTTTTTCACAGGATTTAGTATATGGGGGCCCAGCATCTATGGGGAATCAACAGTTATTTCATAATTTACTTTATTATAAGTGGACCAAAAAGAGAAAGGACCAAACTACATTTTACAGGCATTCCATTCAACATGTTTAAAACTTCAAAATTTACCATTTTCCAGTATTTTCCTGCTTCTGAGTGCAGTCTGCCACACTTTAAAAAATATATATGTTTGGAATGGTCCAAAATAGTGGTGATAAAAAGTCAAGTGAGAGCATTTACACTCTTGTCAAAGTACGTTAAACCAAAATAATATTGAAAAGATGCATATGTTTAACAAGTAAGGAACTTGTTTTTACAGAACATGTCAGTTATGTAGGTGGAACTTGAGATGTAATTAGAAAAGGAGAAAGAAAAAGCAAAATATTTACATGTTCTTGAATGACTAGATTTTGGTGGGTTTTTTTAGTTTATTCTGATCCTTTCCAAACAATTTTTACCACTGGAACCACTTTTTATCTAGAATAAAACCTGACCATCTCAAAAGAATTATTCACATACTTCGTCTGTGGAGGAAGCAGGAGGTATTGCTCATGATACCCAAAACCTGAATGCTTCCTGCAACACTTGGTATGGCCAGGCACTCAGATTCTTCCCTTGTCAACAGTCTAACAGTGTGGTAGGATGAGCAAACCACATCCTGTACCTGGATATATCCAAGTGTTCAGATCTGTGAGCTGGTGACTCGGTACCACACCATATCTAAGGTCCTCAAAATAGTGTCTGGCACTTAACATTAAAAGACAGAGCTGTGCTCCTGAAATGTACAGAAGCACAAGTTCATACATTTGTAATTGTATCATTTTTACTGTTGTGTCTTAACCATGAAACAAAATAACTGAAAAATCAAAAACTCCAAAACAAACAAAAAAGCTTTATTCTACTGAAAAACCCTTCAAGACAAGTATAGTCTGTTTTGATTTATGTGACTTACACTTTCAATCTATGGCCTTGGGCAGACAGATGGGCCAAATACTGCAGTCTCATTAAGAGAAAACTTTCTGTAAGATAGGACCAGTCTACAACACATTCAACTCCTCCTAATGCTCTGGAAGTGAAATAATTTGACATCAATTTGAACAGTAGCATTAAGAAGAAAAAAAATTGTTGGGTTTTTTTTTTTAGTCCTGACATTCTCTTGTCATTCATACTTTTAATACCTGTAATGATCTAGGCATCCACCACTGAGTGCTTTTAATGATTCAGGGTAATGAATAGCAGATAATGTTTTTAATTGCCAATCAAATGTGGCCATTGAGAGACATTATTTTTAGAACTAAAAGAAATGGTTTACATCCAAGGAGGTTAGTTTAATTGGATGCTGCTTTAGCAAAGTGATAGCCTACATTTTTACTTTGTTTCCAAATGCCAAAACAGTAGGAGTGCCTTTACTTAAAAACAACTCCCACCCTTGTTTGGGAAATGTGTTGGGTTTGTGAGTGGCCGGGGGGGGACGGACCATTTTTGGTAGTGGAGGAAGGGCCAACTTGTGAGAGTGAAAAGCTGCCCTCTCTCCAAGGTGGAGATCCCACAGCCCAGGTTGAGCCAATGGGCACTACAGAAACGCCTCTGCAAATCTGTATTTGTGAGGGGAAGGGCTGCCCTGAAAAGACGAAGGTGGAAAGAACCTGGAGGAGAGACCTTTGACCTGAACAAAAGACAACCATTGACCTAAACAAAGAGAGAGCTTCGTTGCCAGGAGGGAGGAGGAGGAGGGGGAGGACACAGAACCACAGAACCCAGTTCGACCACATGGAGTAGGAGAAGGCAAAGGAGGTCCCTGCAGCCTTTAGGAGGTTCAACAGTGGAGCAGAGACCCAGGTGTAGGCCATGGAGGACTGCAGGTTGGAGCAGAGAAGCTGAGCCTGAGGGCAGGTGTGACTGAATTGAGACCCCAAGAGTCACTCACTGCCAGAGCAGGGGTGGACCCCCAGAGTGGGGGGTGAGTCTGCAGCCTGTGGATGTCCCTGTGCCAGAGCCGGGAGCTGACCCTGAAGAGGCCTGTGACTCCATGGGAAGCTTTGGAACATCTTGTTCCTGGACTTTCATGCCAGGAAGAAGGGCAGAGGTGAACTGACTGCACCCCCATTTCCTGCCCCCTGTGCTGCTGCATTGGGAGAAGGAAGAGAAATCAGGAGCAAAGTGATTTGAGCCTGGGAAGAAGGAAGGGGTGAGGGGAAGGTGTAAGATGTGGTTCTTATGACTACTCAGATGAATGGCAATGAATGGAATTGTTTGTTAATTCCCCAAGTTGTATCTGTTTTGCCAGTGACCGTAACTGGTGAGTGAGCCGTCCCTGTCCTTCATCCTAATCCTGTGCCCCCTTTGTTGTGCCTCCCATCTCACCTCACTCAGTGAAGGGAGGGAGTGCAGGACCACACGGTCCCACTGTGGGTCAAACCACGACAGGAAGAAAAAAAGTCAACTGCATGGGAAAAGTGGGGATTCAAAAATAATCTGCATTACGAGTATTTCTCTGGGAATATTTTCTGTATGTAAATATACACTTAAATGTTTTCTAAACAGCCACTATATATAACATTTCAAACAATTTTTATCAGAATTGGTCAGACTTGAAGTGGAAGTTCAGCTAGAGCAAAGTAGACATCATTCATCCTTCTGCATCAGTCACAAGATGTCAGTATATCATGGCATCCTCAATGAAAAAAGCTATTCTATTTTTTAACAGCTGGGGAATAGGATGGGAGGGAACCTCTGCAATCGTAAAATTCAAATGCTTTTTAAGAGCTGGGAGACAGAGCCTACAATATCTTTCCTCAAGAAATCTAGTTTCATCCCAAAAGTACTTATAGTTTTAGGTTCTACTTTTCCTATTGCAGAGCTATATTCCTGTCTTAAGTAAGAAACTCTTCTAATTATAACACTAACTTGAATCATCAACGCTTTATACTTTTTTTTTCTTTCACTATTTTTCTTCATTATTTTTTTAAGAGAACTGCTGTTAGCTAAAGAACCCAAACCCTTTAGCAGTGATTTTCTTCCCTTGACCATATTAGTGGCTTTTATGTGCAGCTATTCCAATTTTAACACAACTTTTTCTAATATGAATGATCAGAACATAATAATTATTTTAGATGATGTCTGATCAGTGTCTTGTACTCATAAAAAGTATTGATGCTTTCCTTTCTAATGAAGACAGCCCTGTTGGCAAGTACTTCGTTTGTAGGCTTACTTATAGGGACCACTTACACTGCAATCTTATCAGAATTTAGACTCCTTGCTATTGAATGTTTTGTAGTTTTGTGTGCTAGTTCCTTTCAAAATTGTAGGAAGGTGTTACCTAGTCCTTTTCTGATTTGACTGCATCAGAGTCTCAAAGTCTTAGAAATCACTGTACAAATCAAGGGTAGCTGCTGACAAGTAACTTTGGTTCCTGTACTCAATACCTACAGTTGCAAAGTGAAAAA
This sequence comes from Antrostomus carolinensis, assembly GCF_000700745.2. NCBI lineage: Eukaryota > Metazoa > Chordata > Aves > Caprimulgiformes > Caprimulgidae > Antrostomus > Antrostomus carolinensis. The sequence goes on along the minus strand of NW_010297349.1, from coordinate 1,334 downwards.
AACAACCAATTAAAAGTATGTATATCTTGACTTTGAACCATAAGTTTTCTTCCCCTAATTTCTAGCCTACCCCTGCTGCGTAACCAGTTCACTTTTTTGATGTTTGTTACACAGATCTTTTTTTTTTTCCCTTAAGATTTTATTGTGTTGTCCTTTTCAAGATGTAGCTCTGTTTAACTTCTGGGAATTACTTCTTTATCTTTGCGCTTCCTGATATCCAAGGCCCTAAGCTTATCTCAGATCAGTTCTTTCCTTTTTATTCTTTGTAGCTGGCCTGCTTATTCTTTGCATTATTCTTGAGATAGTTATTTACCCAAGCAGGCATGGAATCCTTCTCTCTCCCTCGCTTTGTTAGGCACATCTCAATTAGGACCAGTTTAACAGCTTCTGTTTTGAAGGAATTCCAAACCTCACCTATACTCAGGGGATTCCTGAAATCTTCTACCCAGTTGTCTTCATTAAACAGTTCCTTTGTCAAATCCTCCCCTTAATTTCTCAAGGCTTTACCTTTTAAGATTCTGATCCCCCCATGCAAAATTACTTTTGCTAACCTTCCAAATTTAAACAAAATCAGCTTCTGATCAGTCAGAATATAGATCTGTAAATGGAGCCTCTATTAGAGCCACTGGGCCATCGCAGTAGGACAGTAGCTTGAATAAGGGAACGGCCTCATGAGCTCTTAGCTGGTGGGTTTTATTTCAGAGATAACAAAACATGGCTCATGCTTCTCATTCCGGAATTAGAAGTGCCAGATAATATGAGCATGGAGCTAAAAGAAGCTGCTACATTTTGTTGTTGTTGTTATTGTTTTAAAAGACAACAAAAAGTTTCCTGGTTGCCACAGTACGCCATAGCATGTATGGTGAGGTGCTAACTGTATAGCTCTAACTGAAATCTTCTCAGATGACAAAACTGGATCCTGTCCTGTTGTTATCAGAATTACCCACAGGGAACTCCTGGGGCCTTTCAGCAGGGACCTGTCCTCACTGCTTTTGTTTGTGTTTTACTGGTGCCTAACTATTCAGCACACCTAGGTAAAGGCACGGTTCTGGCCTTGCGAAAGTAAGGATGACATCGGCCAAGCAGGGTCGGTTTTGCATTCATCTTAAGATCCTTATGCAGAGAAAAACAGCAAGAGGAAAACACGTAAAATCTTCAGGTGTGAACTTGCAAAAACTACTCTGGAAGGAAACTGCAGACAGTTCAAAGCCTCTTAGCTCTTGGTGTTTTTCAAGCGTTTTAGAGAAATTTGACAACTTGCTCTCGAAAATACCAATACATGAGGCTGATCTGACGCGGGACGAGAGGGACTCGGCACCTCGGCCGGCGCCCCT
>NW_010297348.1:33564-41031 GCF_000700745.2 Antrostomus carolinensis | reverse complement strand
CAACCCATACCATTCTATGATTTTATGATTCTATAACACTTTCATTGACAAAGAAGAATCACTTCCATTACGCAAGGATGTTGCAATTTCTCTTTAATACATATATCCCCCTTAAGTTTAATTTCTCTCCAAAGAAGCAAGATTCCTACTCAGTCAAGGCAGCATAAGAATGTGTTTCAGCAGACTTGGGATCTGCTCTAAGCACTGCCAGGGGCTTCCTAAGTGCATTTAGGGAAATAACCTTGCAGTCACCCTCCTTATGTATAAAGTGCTTTCAGAGCTGCTGCTGAGAAATTCTGTATGATGCAAGCAACATTATATTAATACAAACTCTATTTCAGTCAGGGTGACAAAATTAAGTTTTGAAGATGTTTTATAAGCCTGTTTTCTGCCTTAACAGACAATTCTAATACTGGTGGAGCAGAAGAATAAGACTATTCAAGCAAAACAACTGACCATAATGTCACTATACATTAACAAATATGCCCCTTCATTACTTTAACATTAATATAATAGGAAGGCTGTACAGATCATCCAATGCTTTATTTATTTTGCAGGTTTTGCTTTTCAAAAAGACTAAAAAAATATTAATTACGCTCAAATGAAAATTGAGTAATAACTAATGACTGCAAAGGTAAAGAATTAGATTGTTTAAAGAAACCCTTCGGAAGCTGGTTTCTTGATTAATTCTTTTATAAACTATAGAATATATTTATAAAGGAAACGGATGCTGAATATAACTGATAAGAACAGAAAAGATTGCATAATAAATAGGAGTATAATGTAAAATAGATCATCATTTTAGCATGTGCTAAACCTCAGTCCAGATTTAGAAATTGTCAGAAGGTAACAGTGAGACTGAAAATGAGAGGATAGTGCTGTGTTTACTTCTAAATGCTTTTTTATGGATTAATATTATTTGGTCTCATTACATTGTTATGTAATTTCTTCTTGAAATTTCTTTTTCCTCTAATCATTAAAAATGTGTTTGTGTTTCAGTTCCATAAAGCAGTCTGTATATACGTGTTTCTACCCAAGTTAATGTATTAACTGTATCTTTCCCTCACATTGTATTTAGTCATTTACTATACAGAAACACCTTATAATGATGATCCTGTAGTACATACATAAAATTAATGTCAGGGAGATTCACTCATGGGCAATCAAAAGCAAAAATGATAACCCTTAAAATATCTATATTAATATTTGTATGCCTAAATATTGTGAATTTGCACAAATCTTCCGTTGAAAACAGCATGGGTGGAGTGATAATCCTCTGAATAGTGCATGAAAAAAATTAAAGGCAAAATGGACTGTATGATTTCCTCTGGTACACTGGCCATTGTATCTAATATGTATGTGAACATACAGTCCAGACATAAAAACCTCCTGAAGCTTACTCTATATCTGCATAAATGTACTTCTGATAAGGACATCATAAGTCTGCATAAGTCAGTGGTGATTTAGGCAGTATTTGGGTTTACGAAGGCACTGAAAATAACAAACACTGCAGAGGTCCCTATTAGTACTACAATACTTTAATTAAAGAGTCACACTAGGAAATAACATAATTGTTGCCGTATTTTATAGTGTGGTATAACTGTGTGGAAAAGGTGGCAATGAAGCCAAGTGGATGCACAAGAAAATAAAACTGGATTTTTGCAAGAAGTTGCACTTAATTGTGATGTAAATATGGCACACACTATTTTTGCCTCCCTTCTTTTGCTGCCCACTTCATCTCATGTTGAAAATCTAGCTCCTTCTCAATATACTTCACAGCATTAACAAATTTCTTCCACAATGTGCGTCTTTATGTTGTGCTACACAGCCATAGGGTTTCAGGCAAAGGTTTTCAAAAACAGACATGTGAGTCACCATGCCTCAATTTACATCCAAAATCACTGCTAATCTTGGAATAATGGCTGCTAATACAACTAGTGAAGAATCTTGGTTGTATCAAGCCATAGATTTTTGACTCTAATCCATCTGGAAATGCCTGCTCTCTGTTTACAATCATCCAGTAGTCTTTATTCACCTCAATCCCTTGTTCTCCTACCACCTCTTATTTCTGTCAGATTTCCAACAGTTAAAAAAATACTACAGATTTATTTAAATCCCATTTTCCAAAATGTGATGAAGTAATAGGAGTTTAATGAGGAACTTCATTATGTGTTCAACAGCGAGCTTTCTCACTGATCTTGCCACAAAAAAAGAATCTTCCCCTCATTATTTGTGTCTTTCTGACTCAGCCAGGCTTTCATGTAAAAATAACACTAAGCTCAGAAATTTTGTGATGGAATGGCAGTTATATTAGACAGTTTTATTACCTCCTACTAGGTATTTTTAGAAACCATAGATCAGCTTTTAACATGACTGTCAGAGTAGGAAAGACAGAAAAAATTGTTCATAGTTGGAATTTCTCTGAGGAGGACATATAGAAGTACCAACATTTAGGGGAGATGGAAACAAAGCCAACTAGTACTAACCAAGGAGCGTTTAAAAGATCTGCGTTGATGTTCTGAACAAACCTTGTCAATTTGACATTGTTTTAATTTTTAAAGTGCTGATCAGAGGTTTATTGATTTAAAAACCTAAAGAAAGTCTGGCATTTACCTCAGATCACGACAGCTCAGAAGAGTGTTAGATCTGTTCGTCACTGCACACTCCTGAGTGCATCTTTTAAACACTCTGAGGCTTTCCTCAGTTTCTGAGGAATTGATGTCTGAGGAAGGGCCAGACTAGATTTTTGTAAGGATGGAACAAAACAACAGCAGAGAAGATATTTTGTTTCTGAAGATTTTGAATCTTGTTTCATCCAAATTGCTATGGTTTTGTATACAGTGACTTTGATGTTCCCTGTCAGACAGCAAAATTCAAAAGAACACAACATTCATGTTAAGAAATCCTGTAGCAGGATTCACTGACAAATGCTTCTCTTACACTTCATTCCTAAGATCTTTTCAGGACACCAGCAAGCTAACTTCCTGAGAAAACAAAAAGACAAAAAAGGAAGAGCATGTTTACACATATCTAATGAAGAAGTGTAGTTACTGATGCTATGAAGTGAAAGAGAGGTGGTTGCTTTGTCTAGCGGGGATGAAAAAATTGCTAGTATTTCTAAGAAGAAGTAAATTAAAACCATAATTAAATGCAAATAAATATTTTAGGAATTCTTGGTGTTTTCAAGACAGAATCTTCTGGTAAACTTCCCATAAGTCAGGACAGTTGATGATATCCATAAAATACATGAGCACATTCTAAATCAAAATACTAAAGACTGAATGGTAATTCATAAAATATTCTTTAGTATAAAATTATTTGTATTTTTCATGGTTTTCTTAACATACTCCATTTTGAAAGTTTATCTTCTATTCTCTCTCTTTGTCAAAGAAGTATCACTTTTTCTTTAACATGAAAATTTTTCATTTCTTAGAGCTCACAGATTTAGAATTTATTTGGGTTTTTTGTCGTTGATGTTAAGTTCCTAAACTCATGTTTTAATCTTAAATACTAGCTGTCTGGTCTGAAGGTTTTCTGAGCACCTACAAATTTTAGTAACTTGGGCGGGATTTATGGTCTCTTAGCTATTCTGAAAAAAAAAAAAAAAAAAAGTTGCTGTTATTTTGGTGCTTAATGATGGATTTGAGGACATGAATAAAGACAAAGTTGTTAAATTACCTTAAAGAAGTAACTCATGTAAATGTTGTACTAATAACCATGTTGCTATACTAACAACCACAAACTAAAAAAAAAAAAATCAGACACACTCATCCTTGAGAAAATTACTTTAAGGGCATAAAAATAGTAGCTACTGTGCAGCAATCATTCTAGTTAGTTAATAGGCATTTAAATATAGCACTATAAGTTAAGATCCTGACTCAAACATTATCATGTCAAAAGACAAATCCCAGCAAAGAAATTGATGCAAATTTGTATTACATTTGGGATGATATATTGGCTGGATGACAGAATTTGAAGACTTGTGGATAGAACAAACAAATACCACTGACTTTTCTCCATTTTCTTTCTAAGAGTTTAAATATTATATAATATAAAAATAAATTTTAAAACCCTCCAAAACTCCTAATCCAATGTTGTCACAATAGCAGTTCTTATTCTAATAGTTCCCTGTTTTATTAACACCTCCAAATAGCCCCCTATGCACAAACCATTGTATGTTTCCCTTCCCCAGATTTCCTATTTTCAGTGTTAGCCATTTCAAACATTTTCTGTCATTCTCACGTTCTCACTCTCTACTGTTTAGACAAGATTTTTTAATCAATTTTTCCTTCCTGATACAAATCCTTATCTTAATTGATTGCATGTTTTCTCATATACCATATCCCCAGAGGTTATGCTTTATTTTCTTGGTTGATAGGTGTTGCAAAAAGGAGCTGAGTCTGGAATCTGAAAGATGCAAATGTGTTTAGACTAGCACAGGAAGAAAAGGTAGAAAGGCATACATACTAGGGATAGAAGAGACTCGTGGAATAGGAAGGTGAGGTAAAGACAAGTAGAAGGTGAATGGAATAAAAAATGTTGCTGGCATCTGAGAGTATATGAAGACAGAAATGGGCAGCCTGACTTGGTTTCCTAATGATAGTAGTTACAGGAGCATGCAGCTGAGCTAACAGGCTGCTATTTTCTCTTTGTTTAAATGCAAACTTCAGAATTATATTCCTCATATAAAGTTGACTTGAACATACTTCAAAACAGTTAGACATTTGCATAGAAAACCCTTTTACCAAGACAGAAACCTGTGTAGTTAGGCTGGCAAACAAGCATTATAAATCAGAGATCAGTCAGAAGGTTTCTTGCTGCCTTGAAACTGGAGACTAACAAACACCAGTTTAAGCTGGTTTAGAATGAAGAACATGTTAAGGAAGACATGCAAAATAAGGGATTCACTTTTCAAGGGCATGTATGAGCTCAATTTTCAGGGAAGATCCACTTATGAACAAGTGGAAATGAAAATCCTGATGCCTGTAGATCCAATGACACAGGTTTCTAGAATAGACAGTATGATACATCCTTGGGAACCTGCTGTAAATATGACTGCTGGGACTAATAACTCAGATTTGTTAGAAATTTTGAATTTTAAATGCCTTTAAGATTTTATCTGATCCTCTAAAAATGTCAACATCTCCATTTTATGTCAGTATTCATTTTAAAACCACATTGGTCTCTCTCATGGAACAGAGAGAGCTTTTATGTAAGAGAACATGTTGTACATAATTTGTTGATGTCTTGGTGTCTATGATGATGTCTAGGTGACCATGCCTGAACATGGGGGTTGGACTAGATGACCTCCAGAGGTCATCCCGAGACACAATAGGAAGGATGTAATCCATGGTAACAAGAAGAGGTATCTGTTCTGTATTTGGTCAGTGTTTGGGCCCTGTTGTTGCAGATGTCCCCAAGAAGTACACTGAATTCAGTACCTGTCTGCATGGACACAAGGAAGTTCTCAGAAATGGTCTTTAAGCCAAGCTGAAATCTTACCCATGCTGCAGCAGAAGACAAAAATTGTGAGCTACCAGAAAGTAACAGTAATTTCTTCTCAGTAAGAAATAAGGGAATTCCTCTAGATATTTTTGAAGAAAGAAATATTTAACAAGCATGTAAAACAGAAGTCCTACAAAAGTATTTGTTACTCCTAAGTAGCCAATACTACGATGTAGTTATAGTTACCAAATAGCTGAAGATAAGCAAGGAGGAAGATGTATACTGTTTCCTTTGTTGCCTGTGGGAAAAAATGGCAGAACATAAACATTTTATAAAAATTTTCAGTCCTGCTTACATAAGTTGCTTGGCACTTAAGAAGCTCAGGATTTAATTTATTTTCTGTATTCCTTCACCTTTTAAAATGGGAAACTCTGCTAATATAAGCATTTTTGAAACTGTATTTTATAAGTTATTTTTAAAATGTTACTTTCAGTAACTCAAGAGTAGCCAAAAGATTGTTACAGTACAGCAAGACTGTGATTAAAATGTAAAAAAAAAAAAAAAAAAGGAATTTTGCAGCACAGCTAACTCAATGACCCCAAATTCCATTTCAAACTTGCCATGTCATATTTCAAGAGTTCTCTTAACATCTGCCAAAATTTTCCTAAAATCACATGCTTTTGTCATAGTAATTACATGTTCTCTGCACATTTATCAAGCTAAACTATACAAATTTATGTTATATGGTAGAACCATATAACAAGTCATACTGGTGACTGTGCTTTCCTTATGCTTAATATTCTTTGTAGCAAGAGAGTTTCAATAAACAAGAGAGCTTATATTTAAATATACTAGGCCAGACCAGCAGCTTACAGAGTGCATATGATTCATGGCACCATTATATATGGCACAGTGACTTCTTTACTATGGACTCTCCCAGCTGTTACTGGCAGTAAATAAAAGCCACCAACTTCTTGTATATTCTGTGGGCCTGGACATGAAGTCTCTAGGTTTCCTGAATCACCTGCTGCCTCCATGTTTGAAGATTGCTATTTGACTCCAGTAAGTAGTCATCCATGCAAAATGGTGAAGAGACATAAGGACAGGCAAATTATAGGAAAGAGACACACTTTATGGAGAAGAGGTATACAATAATGAAATGCTGTGCCTAAGATCTTACAAGTTGTGCAAGTCAGAAAAATAAGTCAAACCAGAATCTGCCTCTGTGCCCTGAACATAAAATGTTTCTCACGCTCCCTAGTTTTTCCCCTCAAACATTTTCTTCCAATAGATATCCTAGTTAATGGTATTAAAACCTAGACAAACCCCTGGCATTCTCTACTCCTTTGATTTATAAGAAGTCTTTTTTTTTAATTGTCATCAAACATCAATATAGTTTTCAACATTATCAGGCACAAAATATTCATTCAATTAATTTTCCTGAAAAGTCTCACCATGACTGCCATTGTTTCTATTGCAGAAGATGGTGCTCTCTGTAACATATGGCAGGATGTCAGGTAACTTCACAGGTACTGATATTACAGGTGGTTAAATTAATAGTGATATGTTCATAAGGTAGTTTGAAGTTCTGTGGTAGTGTCAGCTCTCCCTTTGACATCACTGACGGAACAAAACTAATCTTAGGGAATAAAAGAGACTGTTCTCAGACTCAGTGTTAGCATTAATGCCACCTCCTTCTGACAGAACAGCCTACATTGCTGTATAATCAGTTTATAAAGATACAGCAACCTGTTTAATCACACCAAGTGTCAATGCTGGCATTTGACTTGTTCATGTAGACCCCCAAAAGATTAGAGCTTGTTTTGTTCCATGGCAGGATTTCAAGAGCACAGACAGCTCTATAAATATTCCCCCAAAGCTATACTGTCTAAACAAATTGCTTTGTGCTTTCAGGTGGTGCAGTATGATGTCACAGTACTTAAAACAGGATACCAAAATCAGAGAATGTGAGGGAGGAAAGAAATAAACAATTTTGGGAAAAGCTCAAGACTGCAGTTTTAG
>NW_010297348.1:21899-33538 GCF_000700745.2 Antrostomus carolinensis | reverse complement strand
GATGATCTTTTCAAAAAGGTGGATTGAACCAGCTCATGGGAATCTTTAAGTTCAGAGAGTTAATTATTAGCCATTCTGCTACTCTGAAACAAATCTAAAGTTCTCACAAATTTTTTTACAAATGTCTCCCTCAAAGAAATTCAGTGAGGTCTTCAACAGGGAAAAGAACAGCAGACACAAGATATCTTTTCTGTATGAAAAAATATAATATGATTAGAATGCAAAAAATAATTTCAGTATGTGTACATGTGATAGACTATTCTGACATCCATCCACACAGAGATCTTTTTTTCACTTGTCTTTCAATAATATATCAGTCGTTTGTCAGCATTCTAAAAATAACGGAAGTCTATATAATGACTAATGAAACATCCTAATTGTAAATTCTGCAAACATTTGATTTACTTTCTTAGAAGGTAAAAGATGAATTGCAAAAAACCTAGTCATAATCTGTGGATTTTTTACATTTGCAAAATTCCTATTTTCCACTAAATGCTTGATTGTTTTCCTGGAAAGGTTTCTTCTTGAAAGTACTTAAGAGAAATAACGTCCATATGCATTTGTTCAAGTGGGAACTCTAAAACATAAGAAGGCACATGTAGACTTATAAACACACCTGCCAAACCCATGTTTATTTTGATAATTACTGTTCTCTTCAATAGCATGTTCATGTATTGTGTGAACATGAGAGACTACTAAATTGCCTCAGTAATTGTTGCCAAATTTTTATGCATATCACCCTTTTTTTTGTTTTCTCATGAGTAAAATTTCCAAAATGAAATTATTTTAAAAGCAAAACATTCAATACAATAAAAGTAAAAATAAGAATGGATGGAAAAAGTCTCTTTGAGAGTCAGTTGAATTCCTAAGGTAAATATTTTCTGCTTATGATACAATTTTTTTTCAAAATATCTCTTTCCTTACTGTGGTCCAGAGTTGAATAAAAACAGAGTATAAAAATATATATATTGTAAGACACCAGTGAAGAATATCTGCATTGTATAATTATAGTGGAGCTCTACTTTCAGTCTACAAACTGTTTGGGAGGCAGATGTAGTCTAGTGATATTTTTTTGCATTAAACTTTGGATGTCTTATTGTTTTGTACATACCATTGTTCATTTATCTTTAGTTGTTTGCACTTTCATTCTCCTTTGAATTACATAAATCCTGAGTTTGATGCTGACCACTTCCTTCAAGAAAAAACATCAAAAAAATAATCACAAAGCCCAGTGAAAACAGGAATTTATGTGAGCACTATATCCTTTTTAAAATATGTTTGGGAGGGTTTTTTTTTATTTGGATAAACAAAATAAATATTGGTATGAACATTTGCTGAGAGAATTCCTCAAATCCCGGACCTCTTTGTCTTTTGCTTCCTACTGTTCTTTCCTGGCTTTTCTTTATATGACCAGAATATATTGATATTTCTATCTAGACAGGAGGTGGTTACATGATTACTGCAGGGAACAGAGCTCAAACATTTCAAGGCATTCTTATGGATAAAAAAAGCCCCAAACAAATGACAAAAATCCACCCACCTCCCAATCCTTTTTATATAGTTATTATTTATGGAAATTTAAGACCCAGAAAGAAATAATTACAAGGAATATCTAACACACAGTAAAGTAATTCACAAATCCTCTATGACTCCATTTGAAAATCTCAAGGAAGATGAAGAATGTGAATAGCACCCGTGGACTTTTTGCTTTCTGACAGAGAAACCCAATACAGTCTCTTTGTAGAGGTGCAGGGCAGGATTTTCCCCTATGTCTGGTTCCTAATTTGAGTCTTAGTAAAATGGCAGTTAAAATGTAACAAAGTGTTTTTGACAAACATGAATCAATTGCAAAGTGCAATCACAAAGTTTCAGTGCAGGTAAAGCACAGAAGATTAAGTTCTAGATTTTCTGCACCTATAATTAGTTGCATTACTATCCTAAAATGAATTGTGTCAGATATGTACTGTTGCTGTGCTAAGCCAATGTTGGAGGAAGTATGTGAGGACACAAATTTTCCATATTTTTTGATTTCTCTTGTGATAGTTCATATTATTTTTTTTTGTTACCCATAATCTGAAATTCTGACAGTGACATCTTTTTAAAAAAAGGAGAACTCAGAAATTAAGCCAGACTTCCAAATTTCAATACTAAGATAGTAACAAGATTATTGAATGATCACTATATAGGCTTAGAGGGAAAAGTTAAGTGATAGAAAACCAGACAGCACAGATTTGCTAAGAACAAATTATGTCAAACCAATTTAATTTCCTCCTTTGACAGGATAACTGTCTCAGTCGATGAGGAGTAAGCTTCAATTGTGCTGTATATTGCCTTCAGTAAGGTTTTTGACATTGTCTCATGTGACATTTTCATAAGCAACATGCAGTCTACATGAAATTACCATACAGACGATTTTAAAACTTCACTTGAGCAGAATCTGTCAGTCACTTTTTTGTGATTTTTTGTGAAATCAGTGATTTTTTGTTAAAAAAAGGCACCAATTCTTATGTAGCTCTGCAGAGGTCTGTCTTAGACCTGGTTTTAATACATATTTCCAGTAATGTACTATGTGATAGTGTAGACGGTGCATTTACAAAATGCATAGAAGGTACCACAGAGAGTAGTGCTAATTCTTTATGAACTGGCACAGAATCTAGAAATGTCTTCATCAGTTGAAGAAATAATCCAAATTGGTGATGAGATCCAGTAAAGAGAAACCTGACCTTTCAGAAGAAAGCAAATGCATAAATGCCAAAATAGGCTACAGTTAGGTAAGAAGCAATATTGTAGAAAAAACCTCTAAAAGATCTAATGGATGACAAGATAAAAATGAATTAGAAATACTGAACTGTTGGAGAAACCACGTCTTATTTCAGAATTGTCACATGTAAGACATGAACATAAATTATTCTTCTCTACTTAGTGCTGATGAGGCCTCATATGCCTATGTTTTAAGGAAATGTAGATGTAGGCAAATCCAGGGGGAAGTAGCAGGCCAAGAGATTTAGTAAGAGTGACATCTAAGAAAAGGACAAATTTGAACAATTTTACAAATGAGAATATAAATTACTCTTCCTCTATAGAAGACAATATAATAAAAATCATAGTAACTAAATGCTTGGTCTCTGTGCTGTGCTTGCAGGGAAGGGCAATAAAATACTGACTTAATATGTGGTACGGGTCATTTAGGAATATGTTATAAAGATAACAAAGCAGTGAGTAGAGGCAGCTAATGATGTTGACTGTGGAAATGTTTCATTAAAAATGGGTTTGACATGCTGAGCTTTCTTATTCTTTCACTTCAATATTTCTGTGATTGTTGAAAACATGACTTCTTTCTTCTTGTAAACTGCATGCTTCACAGTTACTTTTCTTTACCATTTTTGGTATAATATTTTATGGTTTCTTAGAAATAAGAGTTGACTAGATTTTGAAGTTTATAGGATTGTCTCTCCACATATCAAACGCAGTTTCTGAAATTCCTTGGGATACTGGGGCAAAATACAAAATATCAGTAAACTATTATAAAGAGAAAAAAAAAATAAATCAAAAGGGCTTGTGAAAGGCTTAGTTTTTTTACACTATTCTGTTTTTCAGAAAAATCGTTGTCTTTATTCCCCCCATCCACTGCTGACTCTGTTGAGATATATGATATTGGACTATGTCTTTTCCCTCACCTGATATTATTTTACACAGTAATATTTCTTCAGCTGGGAACTGTACATTGCAATTTTGTATACAAGTTTACAGTTTGATTGCTCCTACCATGCACAAGCACAAAGATTACCTAAATGCACTTTGAAATCTGCAAGCTTTTTGTATAATTTATGGCTATTTGTTATACTGATGAGTATAAATGTATGTTGTTTTCAAACAATGTTCTTCCATGTCCTGGTTTTAGCTGTGATAGAGCTAATTTTATTCTTAGTAGTAGCTAGAATAGCACCATGTTTTGGACTTAGTATGGGATTTAGTGTGAGAAGAATGATGATACTGAAGTTTTCAGTTGCTAAGAAATTAAGGACTTTTCAACTTCCAATGCTTTGCTAGCGTGCAGGTGCGCAAGAAGCTGGGAAAGAACGTAACACAAGAAATGGACCCAAATTGGCCAATGGGATATTTCATACCATACAACATCACACTGAGTATATAGATACGGGTTGATTGGGAAGCTTGCTCTCTGTAGAAGGCAGAAAGGGCTGCGGTGAAAAATCTGGGCATGGTAAGAGCTCCAGGCTTATAGGGTCATGGCCACAGAGAGGTGAGGTAATGCTAAGAGCAGCCATGCCCAAAAAGCCACAACTCCTGTCATGAGTGTTAGTGAAGGGCAGTGCTGTGGGAGATGGTAACTCAGGACAGTGGTGGTGTCTGGGGAAGCAGTGCACCAAGGAAAAGGGCAGAGAGAAATCTCCAGGAGTAGGATCCACTCTCACCATGGCCCCTTCCCAAGCAGAAGAGCTTCTCTGCCTTATTGCTGGAGTTGGCACACTGGCCTACAGGGGTAAGCCTGCTGTTTATTTTATCTCTCACCCAGAGGCACTGTACACAGTGAAGCTGATAGAGAAGTGTTTCTATAATTTATCATGATTTTTTTAGAATAAAAATCAGGTTTGCACAACTTATAAAATATACAGTATGTTATAGAACTATTAATTCTTGGGAAAAAAAATCTGTATTTGCAAAATCACAAATAGAAGTTCTTCCCAACCCCAAACTTTGCTTATGTAATATTTAAAAACACGACGGGGTCCAGGTACTGTGAATCAGAGTCAATATCAGTACTTGTTTGTTAGTCTGTCAGATTCTTCAGAACGTAACAATCTTAATGGTCCTGGAAGAGCAGAAGTCCTAGAATGCTAGAAAATGCATGTATATATGTAAAAATAGTACCCCATTCAGCCTGTGAATTGAAATGAGGATAAGGAACTTGAGCAAATGAAGTTTCCTCAATGACATCATTAAGTGCTCAAACAGTTAATTGCACTGCCTGGCAAGGGAACTGTTTGTTCATGATATTCTTATGTGTGTTTTTAGAAGTATGAGACTCTAATGAGTGAATGAAGAGAAAAATAGCTAGTAATGTATCATTGCATGTTCCAAGATACCTCATAATCTTAGTGAAGTTTTTTCAGTATGTGTGATTATCAGAAATCTCTGGTATTGAAGAGTACATGCAGCAAGGTTACTCACTTCACAGATGTCCTCACTGTTGCAAAAATAGTCTGAGATAGAAAAAAGTTTGATCCATTATCTGGAAGTAAAAGTAAAGTTTCTTCTTCCATTGAACAGATATCTTATGTAAGAGCTGAATCTTGTTTCTTGGTCCTGGTCAAAAAGACCAGGCTAAGAAACACTGACTTTTTAATAAGGTTTGACAGTTTGATTTCTGTTAGGTCTACAAAAAATACTGTTCCAGCCAATGGGATGGAACTCAAAGGCTGGTAGAGGAAGATGAGATAAAAAGAACCAGTTTGGTGGCTGAGTCTGACAGTAGTGATAAGGCATTTATCCAAATAAGAAGGACATGGTTATCTGAGTAGAACCCTGACTTCATACAAGTGCATGCTAATGTAGGATTTACCTGAATAAGAATTTCATACACATTGCTTTGGGGTGTCTGTGTAAGAAAGTGGTGGTACTACAACATACTATTTCTTATTCAAACTCTTACATTCTGCATTCTGGTATCTGGATTTCAGTAGCTGATAACTTCAACTGTAAAATAATTATTCTTTAGAAAAAAAAGAACTCTCTTCAACAATTTTTTGTAAAATATTTGCTACCTTTTTATGGAAAATAACATTAATATTTCCTCCCCAAGAAATTCTGCAGTTCCTAGGAACACCTGCATGCAACAAAATTTCATCTCTTTCCCCATATACTCCCAGGACTTCAAGTACAAGTGTCTGCACTTCACACTTTGAAAGAGAATTTTATAGAGAATATTCTGCTAATATTAGTCTGTAGAGCACCCCACTCTTCCTCTACTTTTGATCTTGGCTCACTCAGCCTGACTGCTTATATTCTACATACAATGCTAAAGAATTACAGATCCATTTTGGGCAACAGATATTATGTGTTGGGCTTTTGATGTGAATTATAGGTGCAAAACTGATGTTACTTTAAAGTTCCTAGGGAGTGATTCCCAGTTTTTGAGTCTGAAAACATGCTTTGGCCATATCCTTGTTGTCTGCGAGGACAAGGCACAGATTTGCAGCATCTTCCCTTCCACAAATCCTATTTGGTAAATAAAGGAAACCAGGCCACATGCTCAAGGTGAGTGCCATCAAATGCTCCAGACAGGTACTGGTCTGGATGATTATGAAAAACTAGGATGCTTAGCAGTAAGAACACCACTGTACATATCAACAGTAAAGCCTACACCTAGGTTAGGTAAAGAAATTATTTTTTATTGTTTTCTAAAGTGCTAATCTTGGGTCTTAATGTTTAGCAATCTTTTAACTTGCTTAACTGAGTTTAATATGTGAGGATACAGAAGAAAAATGTATGAATCACTGAATGAGGAATTGAAACATCATGATAAGAAGAGATACCCTGAACTAATGGAAGACACTGGATACTTCTATGTAGCTTAGAAATTAGTAATAATTTGTATACACGGAAAAGCACTCTGAAAGAATTTCAAAAGAAGTCAAATTTTTCTCATGGTACATGGACTCTGAAGACATATATGTTCTACCAATAAGAACCACTGCTTGACACTTCTTTCAGAAGACAACTAATACCTGCCAGTTTATTGCAGAAACTCTCA
Organism: Antrostomus carolinensis; assembly: GCF_000700745.2. NCBI lineage: Eukaryota > Metazoa > Chordata > Aves > Caprimulgiformes > Caprimulgidae > Antrostomus > Antrostomus carolinensis. Next base: position 26,766 of record NW_010297348.1, on the reverse strand, counting down.
AAATAGTTTTGTCCAAATGCCAGCTGAAAAAGGTGGCTTGGCCTTGCATGTTCCTGTTCAGGAATATCAGAAGAGTTGTGTCCAGCTTATGAAAACTGCATTAAAGAGAAGTTTGGAGCATTGCTTTGACACTTTTCTAATGTATGAGAGAAGTTAAATCATGCAGGAATGATGAGAACAGCATTTTGATTCCTAGTGAAAAGATGGTAATTATGATGTGTGAATTTTGTCTTCTTTTATAAGTTACTCTTCCACTGATGCAGTTTTTCTCAGTGTTAATGGGCTCATCTGGAGGTCAGAATGCTGTGTGACAAGAGACTTTTAGACTCACTTGATAGTCTGTAGTCTTGAAAGGGACAAGCAGTAGCAACGAAAGTGGGCTGCAGTGAGCACACAAGAACATTTATAGTTCCTCTTGGGACATTAATCTGCTTTTTGATTCATAAAGACCAATTCCTTTTTTCCGTATTTTTTCCAGTCATTAAGGTTTAGGAGCATGCCTCTGTGGTTTCCTCTGAGCAAAGTGGAATGAAGAGAGTTAGACCAAAGCAGACAAATCTGGAAATCATGGGAGAGACTTTGGGCACAGAGTGACAGTACTCAAGAGATAAAAGGAACTGATCCAAGCACTGCAGAGCTCTGATATATCACAGATACCAGGCAGATGTTTGCAGCATTTGCTCCACTGCCAGATTCTTCTGTTGTTTCTGGGCGATCATCCATTTACTCTGTTGCCTCAGCTACAAGAGTTTTCTTTCCTGCCTGACAGCTGCTGATATCCGTTTTGGCAAAAATACTCACACTTCTGCTTTACTTGCTCCGTCTTCCTTGTTTAAAGATAAACTTTTCTTTTACATTTAATTTCAAAATTTCTGTCACTGATTAATGTCCTTCTTGGAAAATCTTCCTTTTTCTGCCAACAAATTTCTAATGTGGAACATGGAGAGGTTATCAAAAGAGGTAAGGAGCAAGAATCACTGAAAAGAATATGAAGTATATAACCTTAGCAGTAGATAGCTATTTTCCTATAAAATCATCTGCTGTTGTAAAGAATATCAGTTTTCCTATAAAATTTCTGTTGTGAGTTTCTAAAATACCTTCCAAAAATAAAAATTTAAAAGTCTCCAATTGGAAGATCTAAATTTTGAAATTTCTTTTAAATACTGCAAAACAGAACATGTAGATACTTTCTTCATATACCATATGATCTAAAAATTCAGAAATACAGTTCAGTTTCTAGACGTACAGAAGAACTTAGTGACAAAAACTAAATGCAATTGTGGGCTTCCAAGTTATTCTTAGTTTGCAGAATGAAGAAAGCTGCACACTGTACACAGTATGTAGTATTAACTGTAAACACAGGCAAATGAGAATGGTGAAGAGAAAAATGGAATAATCAGCAAATAAGCTCAACTTGGCAAAGAAACATTTGCTTCCTTCTTACAAGTGTTTAATAAAATGAATTAATGCACTGCAGAAAATTTTAGCAAAATCAGAAGAACTCCTATTCTTTCTCTCTGCCCTCCTTGAAGTCATTGTGGTTGTAAAAGAGGCAGGATAACCTTGAAAATGGATTTGCTGCACTCGAACCTGTTACAACTGGATTGCAAACGGGATGGCTACGGTGAAATTTGCTGTAAAAATGGGCAGTTTTGTGTCATTCGACAGAAGGAAAAGGCCTAAGGAACCTTTTCTGTTAATTTGTTCTTTGGTGTTAAGGTATATTGCAGTTATGAAAAATGTAATAATATTTCAGTGTTCTCTGCAGAAGAACTCCTTTGATCATGCCTGAAATACATGTCAGTACTGCAGATATGAAAAAGACTGTTAAAATGTAACTCATGCAACATTTCCAATGCTGAACATGATGCATGCCAATATCACCTCTGTAACTAGTATCTATGGATTCCTGTTGATATCGATGCTAAAATGTGAGTGAGGCAGGGGTTATTTTCACCCTATTTTCCTTACTTACCTCAGTCAATGTCAGGAGAGGACTTGCTCAGTACTATTTTCTGCTCTGGTCTTTGTCATTAAAATGAAGCATCAGGATATTAATTTCCATCAGAAGAGGTGAGAGGGAAAGAAACAGGAACTGAATACTGCAGGCCTTTTTTCTGAACTTTACACATTGCTGATATTATTATGAATGGAAATAGCAGAAATGTATGGTACAAAATAAATGTTGGAATTTTTTTTTAGGAAAACTGTATGTTAAAAATGTTCATGGCTAAAATATTATGTCAGCTGCATGCATGGACTTTCACAAGCTCAAAAATGGTTTAGGATTACAAATTCCATGATTTAAAATACCACTTCAATTCAGAAGGAAAAGAAATACTTTAAATATTTTACTCACAGTACTGTGAAGGAATAATTACGTTTCGATTATGCAAACTTCCACCCCTAACAATGTAGGAGAGGTTCACATCTGACAGTTCAGATGATCAGAATTCCCACACTGAATCACACAATAAAAAGGGCTTGTGGTGCTGTATTAATGGTACTGCTCTGTGCTACCATAGGCATATTGTTTATATGATGAGGGCACTAATAAAGTTTGAGCACAAGAAACAGTAGCACAGCCTGAATCTTTCACTTTTACAACCACAAGAATGAATATAGTGCACAAACAACACTGTTGTTTTGCTACAAGAAAGTCCTGTGATATGTTGAAAGTCTGCAAAGTGAGGAACATTTCCAAAAAACCCCAAACACAGCAACACAGAGTTCTGTTTTTAAAACTGAATGTTAAGACCACCAGTCTTGAGGGAATAAGATCCTAATTTTTCTTGGTTACTATTTTTAGCAGAATAAGTGATTTAACTCGTTTTGTTCTCTTACTCCAAACATCCTACTTTAAGTGTTATCTTCTTTTAATCATGCACAACTGGAAGGGACTTGGACTTAGGCCCCAGAATTTGAGTCTATTAACATGAGGCATTGGGGGAAATCAGCGATTCCTGAGAAAATAATTGCTCATAGGAGAGAGAGAAATAAAAACCTGGAGTCAGGAGCCTGAAATATTAAGCGAACACTTCCGCTTCTCTGATGCTGGAGGAAGAGGGTATCTTCCAGAGATCTGTCAAATAATTGCAAGTTAATCCCTAGTTTGGAAGCTATAGATCTAAACAAGGAAACCCTACTGAGCATTCTGTAACCTATACTTTACTGTTCAAAGTCAGCTTTGATTTCATAACACTGGCAGGGTCTGCCAGTAATTGAAGCTTTTGTATATTAAAAGACTTAAAAGCAATATTCCTAGGTTTTCTAGGGGAAAACACTTCTTACAAAAAAACACTTTTTCTGCTTAAAGATCACGTGCATTTTTTACCAAATATTTCATTTGAATTGCATGAGATTATAAATAGAGAAGACTTTAAAAGCATCTAAGGTTTTGATTAGCTTCTTCCCTTTTGCCTGGCACTATTTCCCCCCAATTCTTCCAAACATTTCACATGAAAAAAGAGTCTGTTTATTCTGTTTGCTCTATTAGCAAGATATGTTCCATAAGCAGAGTAAAAAGTGAACTTTTGCTGCAAGTTGGCAAACTTCACTCCCATTCAAATAGGAAACCATTTTGTGTGATTTTTTGCAGCTCCCCTCCCACGAGTCTCTTAATTTCTTGGACAAAACCAAGGGAAAATTAAATTCCTTCCCCAGCTCTCTGAAGCTGATTCCTGGAACATTTTATTTTTAAAACTAACACTTGTTCATCTTTATACCCATCCCATTACTGTTTCCAACACAGCTCTCCCAACATCATGACAGAGCCTTCCCATTCCCATTTTCCTTCTTTAACAGTTGAGCCTGGGGAAAGTGCACTACTTATTTAACCACTGCTTTGCAACTTTGTGTGTGTGGGCAATTAAAATCAAGTAGCCAAAGTAAATAACTGATCTAACTCTTGTGTTTGAGGAAAAAGGAGTTGCTTGAGGAAGAACATAGAGAGGCCAGCAAGAGCAACTTATAGACTAGATGTGGTTTAGACTTCTGGTATTGCAGTGTGGATTTGATGTACAGACAACTGTCATCTTTCATGATCAGCACGGTGGACATAGCTATTAAGGCTTTCTAACCACTTATAACAGGTGTTAAAGTTGCATTGGTAGTTCCTTTCACATATGTATTCCTATTTATAGACAAGATACTAGTTCATAACATTTTATTTTGTGTTGATAAGCAGAATTTTATTGCTTTTTCTATTCTGTACGTAAGGTTAGGAAGTTGCCTCTGTCTACTCTGCCAGAAGTTGTCCTGAGGAGCCCCTTACCCCTGAGGCCCCAGAGGAAGTCAGGACAATAGAGGAGTTTGCCTTGGTTGAAGAGGACTGGGTTAGGGACAAATTAAGCAATCTGGACATCCATAAATCTATGGGTCCAGATGGGATGCACCCACAGATGTTGAGGGAGTTGGCTGAAGTCATTGCTAGACCACTCTCCATCATCTTTGCTAAATCATGGGAAACGGGAGAGGTGCCTGAGGACTGGAGGAAAGCAGATGTTACTCCATTATTCAAAAAGGGCAAGAAGGAGGACCCGGGTAACTACAGACCGGTCAGCCTCACCTCCATCCCTGGGAAGGTGATGGAACGACTTATCCTTGGTGCCATCTCAAGGCATATCAAGGATAAGAGGGTCATTAGGGACAGTCAACATGGCTTCAGCAAGGGGAAGTCATGCTTGACCAACCTCATAGATGGCAAAGCAGTGGATGTGGTCTGCATTGATTTCAGTAAGGCATTTGACACAGTCTCCCACAGCATCCTTGCTGATAAATTGAGGAAGTGTGGATAGGATGATCAGGTAGTGAGATGGACTGTGAACTGGCTGATGGGAAGAAGCCAGAGAGTGGTGGGCAATGGGGC
>NW_010297348.1:0-21801 GCF_000700745.2 Antrostomus carolinensis | reverse complement strand
CTGATGATACAAAGCTGGGAGGAGTGGCTGACACACCAGAAGGCTGTGCTGCCATCCAGTGAGACCTGGACAGGCTGGAGAGTTGGGCAGGGAAAAAATTAATCAAATACAACAAGGGTAAGTGTAGGGTGTTGCATCTGGGCAGGAACAGCCCCTGGTTCCAGTATAAGTTGGGGAATGATCTATTAGAGAGCAGTGTAAGGGAAAAGGATCTGCCTTGGTGGACAGCAGGATGACCATGAGCCAGCACTGTGCCCTTGTGGCCAGGAAGGCCAGTGGCATCCTGGGGTGTATGAGAAGTGGTGTGGTTAGTAGGTAGAGAGAGGCATCATAGAATTGTTTTGGTTGGAAAAGATCTTTAAGATCACCGTGTCCAACAGTTGCAAAGTCATAGAGATTAGAAATGTGAGGAAAAATCATATTTTCAGGAGTATTTCAGTGTCAAATCCTCAGTGGGTACAAATGAGTGTGGGACTGGAAAGAGTATTTTGGGTTTAATTAGCAGGGAGCATGACATTTGTATTAATTGGGATAGGCAGATAGTAAGGTCTGATACATTATCTTTCAGAGAATGGAAAGTACAAGGACACATAAATACAATACTCTGTTCATGTGGAACTTACAGAATTTTCACTCCAAGTATTTTCTGTGAAAATAACTGCACACACAGTCAGCAACATTCTTGCTTACCGTAGGCTGTCTCTAAAGGACCTGTAATGCCACGGAGGTTTGCATCAGACTGTAGATGAATGCCTTGACTGGCAGTATAGAGAATTCTGGTGGGCCAGTTGACAAAAATATGCCAAGAACCAGGTTTGGCAAGTTGCAGGTATCCAGGTGAGACTTTTAGTAGTGACAATAATAATAATGGAAGCTTTTTTATTTGAAGCTGATAAGCAGCTGCTACAGCTCAATGCTAGATTCACAAGCAGGCAGGTGACAGCAATAAACTACAGCTGTGTTTGCTGTGGCTCTCATTTTATTTTGAATTATTTATAAATAGCACTAGCAGTAATTTAGGCATTACTGAATGATATGCCCTTTAAGTGATTAGTTTTTTTTTTTCTCTTGAACACATTCTGACTGAGCAGGTAGGAGCTAGATGGAAGATAATGTCAGGCAGGTGCAGAGTACAATTCTTTTCAGTCCTGTGACTCCTGTTGTCACTTCAGTAATAATGAAGTTTTGAGTGAGCTTTTAAAAAGGGAATTCAGCTAGTGCTTTAATGTAACAATGCACTTCAAAGTGTCCAACCACACAAATATTCCTCAAGCAGCACCATCTGGATATGTCACATTGTTGACAGAAAAGTAACCTAAGAATTTATTGAGATGAAGTAAGACTTATTGTTCTGGCTGAATCTTGTCCTCATGCAGAACATTCTGGTATCCTGTCACACTATCCCTAAATAACAGCAAATGCTAATACCATGTCAACTTCCCATTTGATGGCCCATTCAACAGTGCATCACCAATGTGCCATTTGTGCTTTTGATGTTCTGTTACTGCACTTGGAACATGCACAGCGGTGATGTGCTCAGTCTGACCTGACCATTTTGCTTAGGCAGTCATTCATCTGTCTCTTCTTATTTGCTCCTGCAGTCAAGTCTTCATTCCAGCTGCTAATACCTGAATATCTAAGCTTTTTTTTTGCCTTTTTTTTTTTCCTGTTCCATTTCTCATGCTCAGAAGAGTTTCCTTGTAAATATCTTCAAGGATCTGCTTTGCAACACATTCTCTTAAAATTTGCACTTTCAAGTCAAGTGCACAAGCAAAATATTTGACAAAGACAGCTGTCCTGGTATGCTGCATGTCTTGTTCTTGCCTTGTCCTCCCCTGTCTGTCTGAGAGCATCTCTTGTCCCATCTCCTATATTATAAGCTCTTTGGCAGAATGTTGCAGAACTTATTTTAACTGTTTGCCCATCACTGCCAAGTGTCCTAAATGTTGGATGGGGACAAAAGACCTTTCTGTCCCAACGATAGGCTGAGTCTGTTGCGATATCTTATAAAAAGAAATACCTGATAGGTGAATGAGGGTTGAGGATGTAAACTTGTACCCTCCTTGTCCTCAGTGCTCTCTATTCTTACACACAGGGGTAAAAGAGAGCTGTATACACTGAGAAATGCTTTTAGCAAGAAAATATCATGAACAGATTTACTGAATGAGACCTGTCTTTCTACTGCACAGACTGATACATCAGCTGTGGAGCCAGTCCTCCTCCGATGAAGCAGAGATTCCTTCTGCTCAAAAGGCAGCACAGTTCCTCAGGAACTGACACCTCTGTCACACAAAATAAGGACATGATACATCAGCTGTGGAGCCAGTCCTCCTCCGACGAAGCAGAGATTCCTTCTGCTCAAAAGGTAGCACAGTTCCTCAGGAACTGACACTTCTGTCACACAAAATAAGGACATATAAGTTAGTGTTTCGGTTGTGTGCATACTCTGATCCTACCTGTATCAGTTCTGCTCCACAAGGCAGGGGGAGGCTGAAGCAGGATAGGGACGGTGCAGACCCTTTTCATTTGAGTGCAAGGATTATGATTTTCTCTCCTGTATTTGTCTATTTACTAAAGAAAGGCAACTGCAAGTGATGTTTTGCAGCCTCAGCTGGGTGTGGTATAAAAGCAACATGTCACATTTTCATAACATTAAAAGCCAGGAGTCACTGCCCACAGTCTTCTCAGTGCAAAAAACTCCAGATCCAGAAACAACTGAGGAATATAAACCATTTAATGGCAGTTTATTACCCATTACCCATTTCCAGAGGTCTCATGGAAAGAATCAGGAGAGAGTCGAGGAGAACAAAAGGAAGAAAGATGAAGTGTACTGTAAGAATGTCCAGGGATTAAGGTCTCCCTCAACTAAAGATGCCTGTGTGAGGCAGTGGAGTGCCTGTGCTGAGCATGGATATTCCCTGGCTAAGATAGATGAGAGGGTTTCTGGGCAAGCAGCAGTGACTGAGCACCCAGTGATACAGGGTTAAACAAACTCCATGCCATCAGACTTTCTGCAAAGGCTTCGTGTTTGAAACATCTTGCTTCAATAAATACTGAGCAGACCGCTAGCTCTTAACCCTGCCTCTGTATTTCCATTATTTTATCCTAGTAACTTTTAATTTACTCTCCAGGTTTGATGGAAGGCAGTGTTTTCCCAGCACAGATTTGATATAGATCAGTCCCTTGGTAGCCTTTCAGGTTCAATATACAAATTCGCATTCTACAGTAACGTAGGATGGAAAGCATGAAAAGGTGGTCAGGGTAATTTCTAGTGCATGAGATCTTATACAACGTTGTGATAAGTTTTGCAGTCACTGGATAATTCCACTAATTGTTTGTCACTGTGCACATGTGCATATAATCAGCAGCCTTTAATAGAATACGTTACATTACTCCTGTGTCAGATATGGTGTGTCTCAATCCATCAAGAGGATGAGTTAGAAATGGTGAGAAAGGAATGTAGAAAAGTGTTTAAACCAGAAGCAAAGGTTCTAATTATTTCACACTAAGTATTTCACATATTCACTAAACTGAGTATTCATGCTGCTACTGATTATATTTGTGTTATGTCATTGACAGGTGATCATTCTGTGATTTCTGTGTCTACTGAAAATTCATTTTAATGAGAAAATTATTTTTGTACTATCCTGGATTCAATTAGAGAAGATTCTGAGCTGTTTGGAAAGTGACTGTGCTGCTACTTTTGCCTCTTAACACATCTTGAAACTATTTTCTGTGCTTAAATCTGTGTTTCATTGAGAAAATTTATGTAAGTGCATTTAATTCTTCGTGCACCTCACGGTATTGACACATAGAAGACATTTCTGGTTTCTGTAGCATGAACGTAGATAATTAGTGGAAAATACAAGGAATAATTTGTTTTTATCTATCTTCATGTTATTACAAATAGATGTGAAGTTAATTGAAGTTACGTCCCTCTTTGAAAGCTGTGTGATACAACGCATCAGTAAGAACCAGATATCGAAGCTCAGTGATACTTCCCCACTGCAATCCACCTGAAGTGTTATCAGTCAAAATAAGTCTGAAAGAGCCTTCAACACTGAGATTAAAATCAAAGAAAAACAGGCCTTTTTAAGTGGCAAAAAGATGGTCAAATATGTCTCTTGACTCTAGTGTTTAATTCATTGAAGGCTGAGGATGTCATCTCCTCTCATGTTGTCTTGCATTCCAGCCTCAGCAAGCGATTGAAGCCTTGTTGTGAGAAAAAAGGAGAGGATGCCCTAGGGCAGGCCTGGAGGAGTAGCAAATCATGGCCCTGGTTTCTTTGCCAGAATAGATGTAGCAAAGAGGAACGGTCTCCTTCATTCATTTGGTCCAGAACTACATCTTAACTCTTGAGCTAAATTTCTGTAAGGAAATGTGGGTGTCTACCACAGCAGCGTGAGTGGAAGGGAGAAAGAGGAGACAAATGGAGAAATATCTCTACCTGACTGAGAGTTTCCAACTATGCAGTCTTGTTGTGGGAAATACACTGAAAGAAGGAGCTACCCGTTACCTTGTTACTCTCTCAGACACATACACGCAAAATTCTATGGCTGCTAGTCTGGGCAGTGGACAGAAAACAACATGTAATAAACCGCCTTGATTATGCTATAAAATGAATTAACGATAACTGCAAAAGACAAACCTCTGCTGTGAAAGAGCTCACACACTTTTAAAAAGATACAATTGCCACTGTGTCATCTGTCATTTTTGAGTATGTCTTCTTGTAGAGGGGACCGCTGATATCTTGGACCAGTGATATCCATGGTGTGTTTGTTAAGGCATGGTGTAGATGCTAGGGGAACAGACAGCTGAACTTCAACAAGAGTTGATTCACTAATAAGATTCACTATTTCTAAAAGTAAATCGTATGTGTTCATTTCCGCAACAAGTTTCATAGCTGAAGTCTTTAATTTTGCTATAGTGTAACAACTTACCTATAAATAGCATCATAAAAATGGTATTATATATAAAAAGCTTAGAAAAATGCTGTGATTTTTAAACTTTTGAAGTAATTTAAAGCTGAGCTATAAGAATATTACAAGCAATTTATTAGTATATTCAAAATGACATTTAAAATGTAATTAATTCTCTTCCTAGTTTTACCTGTGTTATGGAGGCAAAAGACGGATAAAAGATGGAGAATAATGACAGAAAAAGAGTAGTAAAAATAATGCAATTTATTCTTCTTATGGAAAACTGTCCGGAGTTGCAATATATATATAAAATGGATTTTATGCAGTCCCCAGTTTGTCTTCAGATGTCTTAAGCCTTTGACGGGTTGCTAATATAGGCCATGATATCCACTTTTAGTCAAGTTGATCAAGCTGCATCTCCAGTGTATGGAACACCTGTATCTATTTTATTGACTTACCAGAAAAGACTCAGCTCTTTCAAGCCTTCTCCTCACTCTTGCATTCATTTGGTAGTCTCCAAAAAACCTTACTGGGTTTTACAACCTGATCAGATTTTTGTGAATACCTTGGGATGCACAGAAGCAACCCAGAGAATACCCTATGTAGGTGGCTTTTCAAAAATTAAAAACCCAGTCAAGGTGTATTGAAAAGCTGAGTTTCAGTGGTACTGTGGTCCAGCTTTTCAGATTTTCAGTCCTTGAAATTTTAATGCTACTCACCTCCCGCACTGTTATTTACTTTGCCTGAAAAAAACCAAAGCATACCGCTGGAGAATTATTGCATTTTTCTTCTACAGGCAATGGAAAAATACTTAGAAATAAATCACCGGAGCATGAGCACCATTTCTCAGAATTTCAAGGGCTGTAGTCTTTGATGCTAACAGTTAATGTACAATATGCTTTTTACCTAAATACTAAGTGTACATAAAATCACTACAGCAAAATAGAAATAACTCAGATGCTCAGCAATAGATTATTCCTCAGAGCTCATGATTTTACAGTAAAGATTTCCTTATCCTTTTTCCCTACTGAAAGAGCAATTGTCCTAGAAACTCCAGACTGAGTGGTGAGATTGATGCACTTGAGGGAAGGTTGCCATCCAGAGGGACCTTAACAGGCTTGAGAATTGGGCCAACATGAACCTCATGAAGTTCAAAAAGGCCAAGTGCAAGATCCTGCACCTGGGTTGGGACAATCATCAGAATCAGTACAGACTAGGTGATGAATGGATTGAGAAAAGTCCTGCAGAGAAGGACTAGCTCATAGGATCATAGAATCATAGAATGGTTTGGGTTGGAAGGAACATTAAAGATCATCTAGTTCCAACCCCCCTGCCATGAGCCAGGACACCTTCCAATAGATCAGGTTGCTCAAAGCCTGATCTAACTTGGCCTTGAACGCTTCCAGGGAGGAGGCATCCACTATTTCTCTGGGCAACCTGTTCCAGTGTCTGACCACCCTCACAGTAAATATTTTTTTCCTAATATCTAATCTAAATCTAGATTGGCCAGCAAGTCAAGGGAGGTAATTCTCCACCTCTGCTCTCATGAGACCCCATCTGGAGTACTGTGTCCAGCTCTGGAGTCCTCAAAACAAGAAAGACATGGACCTGTTAGAGTAGGTCCAGAGGAGGGTAACAAAAATGTCAGGGTTGGGACACCTCTATGATGAAAACAGTTGGGGTTGTTGAGCCTGGAGAAGAGAAGACTCAGGGAGATTTTATTGTGGCCTTTCATTACTTAAAGGGGGTTTGTAAGAAAGATAGAGTGAGAATTTTTACCAGGCTTGTAGAAACAGAATAAGGGATAAAGGTTTTAATCTGAAAGAGGGTAGGTTCATCTTGGACATGAGGAAGAAATTTTTTAAGATGAGGGTGTTGTGACTCTCAGAGTTGCCCAGAGAAGTTGTGTATGCCCCATCCGTGGAAATGTTCATGGAGCTTTGAGCAACCTGATAGAGCGAAAGAGGTTCTTGCCAGAGTGTGGCAGAGGTGTTGCACCAGATGATCTTTAAATGTCCCTTCAAACCCAAACCATTCTGTGATTCTGTGAAACCTCACTTTTCAGAACAAAATCTTATACAATAATTTGTTTTTAAAACTCCTTCCTAGATCTGCTGTAAATGTACCATGGGGTCTGCATTGAAATCAGAGATAATTAACAGTATAACTTTTCATATTCTCACCTTCCCTGCTCAACGGCCTGATAATTGCTCCTTTTTGTTAATTCTTTCCAAAACATGTTAGTTTTCCGATGTCATAGCTGGGTCTTGATCTTCAGGTGATTCAGCATAAAACCTCAGGGTTCCACCCTTACAGAGTTTGCAGCACCTTACAAGTGTAAAGTTAGGACTGGATGAACTTTGTAAATCAGGCATTGAGACATTGAATGGGGTTGGATTTTTATATCATTTGGGAGTTGCTAAATACTTCACATTTCATTCCAGACCTAAACTTCTTGACAACTTTTTAACATAAATCTATAGGGACCTATCTATGGATATTAATGATAACATGAGTATAATATTTTGAGGACATTCAGTGACCATCACTAAAACATATTTTCAAGCTTCATTTTTTATTATAAGCAAACTATTGTGATAAAAATTATTAAGGGTGCAAAGACAAGCACTCTAAAGCAATGTTCACTCTGTACTTTCCTCCCTTGTGAACTCTCTTGAGCAGAGACACTTTTTTATATTTCCCCATCTAATACCAAGCACATTCTTGGGGTTATACAAATAATTAATATTAATAATAAATGCTGCAGGGAAGCAATGCCATAATGAAATTTTGAATTTAATGTGGATGACATAAGTAGTTCATTTTCATTTTGCAATTGGAAGGCATTTTCTTCAGACTGTAACTCTCTCTCTCTTCTTCCTACCTTATACAATAAATATTTTATCCCACAGACCTGATTGTCAAACCTGAAGTATTTTCCAGGTTAATCAGTTGATTCCCATTTCTTTATGTCCTAGAGCAGAATTCTTCACTACTGCTGCTCACATATCATAAAAGAACTAGAGCACAGCAAGCAATGTCCCATTAGTAGACCTTTCAAGCATCCATGTACACAAATGCTAAACACCTATCATCCATCTCCACTGCACCATACTCACAGCTGCATTCAGTTGCTTCATTTCTTTGGAGGAATCTAGCTAGGTGTGAAGCAGCTGAATTATGAAGAAATAATTGGTTCTTTTATTTTCACTCTGATCAAGTTGCATTCAAGTAAATATAAAACGAATGAGCTTGAATTCTTATTTTGAGCCCACTCTTGCTCCTTTTGGATCACGACAATAAACCTTCAAGAGCTGGATATTCTTCAGCTCTTGTCTGCATGTGGCATGCTTTAGTTTCTCACTCAACATTTCTTTAAGTCATAACTTTACATATGTACATATTTGTCTGGCCTGGATAAACTAGTAATAAGGCATGATGAATATCAGTATAGGCAACATGCTATTGCAGTTGATAAGCTCTACAGCTGTATTTGCATTAGTGTCTTCCTAGACAACATCTCAAGGAAATGCTTTTGGATCTGATTTTTCATTAGTCAGACATAATTTCAATTACCTCTTTCACAGGTCTGTTTTCTTTTCTCTTTACCCCAAAATGCCATAGCCTGGGTCTCTGTGGAGGCCAAATCACTCATCTAGTGAACAGACAGAGGAAAGATAGATTGTTTGAAAAATTGAAGAACAAGTACTCTGCCTTAACATTAGTGTTATTGTAGACATGTTGGCAAATTTTATACACCAGGTAATAGTTTTAATTTTTAGATTTTTTTGCTACACCAGCAGACACAGGCTGCTCAGTAACTCAATGGCTGCAGTTAGGTGGGGTTTTTTTTTATTTATTAATCAATTTGAACTCAGAGCAATTATTTCCCCAGTCAGTAAACTGGAAGGAGCTTGGGTTGTTAGCATCAGATGTTGCAGAAGCAGTTAAGTCATTGCTAGAAATAATTTCGCTTTTTTGCATTTCTGCATTACTTATTCCCAAGTATACCTTCTTGAATATCACAACTTTTTATTGCATTGCAAGATGAAAAGAAGCAGACAAGTTCTTTTTTTAGAATAAAGTTCTAAAGTTCTTCCACGTATTTTTTTTTTCTTTAGTTGTTATTTTTGTGGTATTGCCTCTTCCATATTGTTAAGAAATAGATCAGCAAAGGAAAAAACAATGAAAGTAAAAATCATTCACTCATTTGAAATTTAGTAGTTATTGTTTGTTGAAAGACAATCCCTCAACAAAAAATTTAAATAAACAAAATAGTAATCAAAACATCTATTTTAAATAGCTCCATTATTGTATTTCTTTCAGTACTAGAAAACATCTGCTGCATGAAAAACAGCAAATAAAGCCTTTTTCAGTTTTCTGTACACTGCATAAGACCATTCTATGAAGTGAATATAGGAAATCATAGTGGTTTCAGAGTCAGAGGATGCCTCTCTTTGTTATGTGTAGAGCTCTCAAAAATACTGCTTTGAATACAGTGTTCAAGGATAATACATTTTTCTGGAACAAATCAGAAGAGTTTTCTTCATATCCTGACATGTCTGTTCAGAATTTCAAGTCGTTAGCTATAAAATAACACTTCAAGTTTCACTTTCCTCTATATTTCGGTAAGAAAGACAACTCTTCATGTGTCAAAGGTTACTGAGACAGCTTGCCTGACTTTTCCTGGGTTTTATATTTATGGTAATTTTCACTGAGTTCAAGAAAAAAATGGGATCAAAAGCAAGACTACTGTATGAGGATTAAAGAAAAATGTGCAAATATTTATCTGGAACAATGCATAAAATAGTTCTCACACTTCATATTAGTCTAAAATACTGATAGGATAAGAGCGACAAGTATGGAAGCAATTTGTGAAGGTCCAGGAGACAAAGTGAGGAACAGGGAAGAGAAGCTGTCATAATTTACTGCTCATATTGACTTCCGCCGTGCAACAAGAGAGGGGAAGTTTTCTGGTTTAGAGATATAACTAATACTTGCTACTGCTCCAAGGTTGCAATCTAATGCACAAGATGCTGAAGGTCATTCTATGTTTTTCCTAGGAAGTATTTTTCTCTAGCAGTATTTCTAATCTCAACAAATGAAAAAAGTAAACCATTTGAATCAAATTGAAGTCCTAACGGAGCTTAATTTGATAACATGTGGAGGAATTTGGACCCTGCTGAAGGTAAGAGCAGAAGAGTTACCATTGACTCAGTGGAGCCAGTGCTTTGCTTGCTGTCATTGTAGTTCTGCCTTGTCTGATGTACTCTGAAAGTTATTCTACAAAACATCCCATTTCCTCCTAGAGTTTGTATGTTTTTAGTGCCAATAAAGAATGTGGAAAATGCTGATGAAAAATACAGAGAAGAGTGTAATGTTTTCTCTCTCTGTGCTTTCCCTTGTGTTATATTGGGTTTGCTTGCCCTCCTGGGCTTAGCTCACATCATAGCTCACTGTGAGAAGTTGGTTGCAGGTGACAGCTGAATGCTAAGCTGTTCCAACAGGGATAGAGGCACTAAACTGTGTCTTGTACACCCTTATATATGCAATGCCTCAATTACAAGGGGCAAAAATCAATGAGACCTAAAAATAACAGTGGAGAGAAGCCTGAGTTTAAAAAAGGAAAATGTTTCATGTCATACACAATCTCTTCAGATCCATGTAGGATCTACTGGCTTCAGGATGAGTTTCAGAATTGGTTCTCATTTGAATGCATGAAAAAGCAGAACAGCCCTGCATTCTAGCAAAGCAACACTTGGCACTACTTAAGAAACATTTTCTTCACACTACTATTGCTGTCTTTATTTTAGTGCCATCTCTGAGAAACTGATCGTTCACATTCATACCAGTCCTGTGTACTTGGATTGCATGGATACCAGATCAATATTAATGCTCTTTTCCTGCCAAACTTGAAATTACAACTTCTGCTGTCACTAAGATCTATACATTTGAGGGAATCTGGGACAACACTGCAGTACCAGTTCACCATCTGATCACAGCTTTGTGGAGTGGGCTTCAAGGCTTACTGAGCCAGCTGACAGTGATAGCTCACAGTAACATAACTCTGGTGATAGCATCCTTACACTTGTCATCTTCTGTGGTGTCTGAGATCTTGATACATTTTCTACCCATATGCAGTGTGTCTAGAAACCACAAAATAAATGTGATACCATGTTGCCGTTAACATTACTGGTATTTGAAAGCATAGAGCTGTTAGGGAGACTCGCCTGTAGGGTTTTCTGGGAACATGGTATGTATGACACAAAAAAATCTGAAAGGAAGATATGAATAGGTTTTGGTTTTGTTTTAGTTTTACAAAGCACAAACTGAAATTTCTGACAACTAAGATATGGTAGTCTCTATATTAATGGTGCCCTTTATTTTTTGACATAGAAATGGCTTGTCTTAAGCTTTTAGATACAGAGTGACAGTGAGCTGCTGTGAATCAAACAATGCTTTGCTTCAGCCTTTAACAGCTGCTAAAGATTTTTCATACAATGCAAAACACAGCATCTGGTCCAGTGTCTACAAGTCAGGTGTTATGAAATTAGCCTCCATTCTAAGCTTTTAGTGGTGTTATCTTACTATGCAGCTTCTGAGGAAAAGTAGCTGAAGACTATTTGTGTAGCCAGTGATACCCTGTCTCTGGCTCTGCAGGAGCACTATTGCCTGTTTTATCTAATGAGATTGTTTCAGATGAAGCCTAACGGGAGGACTCTGAAATAAACCTTCTGCACTTATTCTTGAAAATTTTCGGACTGACAGATAATAAATAGTGTCTACCTGCTAATATCCCTGTTCCAAATAGCAAAGGACCAGCTCAGAGAAATCTAATAATGAGGAAGTTCCTTCAGATGGGGCTCCATGCAAACATGCTGAGATAGGGGAGAATATATTGTAAGGGAAAGTATAGATCATTCTGAAGAGCTCAGGACTGTATTCAATGCATGTGATCTCGTAGGCTTGATCTTGACTCGCTAAGAAACTAGTTTTTTGGGGTTTTGCAAGGTGCTGTTGCGTTTACAGTTTCAGAGTAATCTCTGATAATCCCAGATATTTTCTATTCTAATTAAAATATGATGCTTTGGACTTGGACATTATTAATTGATTGTATTAACCAGCACTTTAGTTACATTCATATTTACTTATTTAAATATAACTAATAAATAATACTTTGTTGGACATTTCCAGTGCTCTAATGTGACTTAAAATGGCAAAATGAAAAAAAAAGAACCAAAACCAGAGTAGGTTCAGTGTTCCAAGGCAGTGAACAATGAGAAAACTGCACCTTTTTAAAGGTCCATTTTTCCACTGAGTTTTATTCATAAGTGCTGCAGGGGACCAGCCACTTGCTTCCAAACTACATACTCCGAGAGGCTGATCCTGTGCCAATTTTATGAACTTATGCAGATCAGACCCAAAACCCAGGGGATATAACTCTGCCCATTCTGCTATTTCCCACTGTATGGAATAGCTGTTGCATCTATCTCTTATCTGGGATTTTTGGTTTTAGTAAAGAAAGAAGAATTTGAACCAACCACCTACAGATGAGACCAGAGTTACCCTTTAATGTTAGTCTGTTTGCAGCCTGAAAGCAGAGGACATGCACAGAACTCTGCTGTGGCAGATTGGCTAAAAGCGTGACTTTAATTAGATGAAGCAAAATACCATGCTAACATAAAAACTGTAGTCTATTTATATGCATGACTCTCTTTTCATATCTTCCTTCATTTATTTGGTAGAATAACATGGTGGAAGATTATCTGTGACTGTATTATCATTTGGAGAGGAACTGGTATATGTCTTAGAGCAGTCGTGATCTGACTTTCATGGGTGTGGAGAGCCAAGCTCAGTCCTGATCTTTCCCTCTGTCATACTAATTGCAGGGCTAGAGGAGAAGAAATTTTTAACAAGGTATCAGAAGCAGTGATAAAAAGGAAATGGCTGATGTAAGATTATCCCTTAATGATATAAACTTCATTAATAGGTGACTGATTTTCTTTTTTTTTCAATCAAAATACAAAGCAGAGAGAACCTCAGCTTACAATGGTGAACAGATACGCCATCTGGAAGACACTGCATATGAAATCTGAGAAATGCTGGTTACTCCCATATATTAAAAAAATAAAGTGAAAACATGGATGTTTTCTTAAAGCTAAATAAAGATTCAGTCTTTAAGATTAGAAAACAGCTAACAGGCTGAATCTACCTGAAGGTGAGGAGTAAGAGAACGAACTTATTCAGTTTACAGTAGTGCTTAAAACTGTACTGTGTGGCACCAGTATTCAGAACGGACAGTTTCCAGGTATGTCTTATATTTCCTCTGCAATTTTCTATGCCTGTGCACATTTGTATGGTCAAATTTACTGGGTTTCATGATTTGTGGTTCCAAAGTAAGGTGTCTCAATCACTGTAGTTCAGATATGTTGTGACCAGCAGATCAAGGGAGGTGATTCTGCCCCCCTGCTCTGGTGGGACCCCACCTGGAGTACTGTGTCCAGCTCTGGGGTCCCTAGCACAAGAAAAACATGGACCTGTTAGAGTAGGTCCAGAGGAGGGTCACAAAAATGCCAGAGGGCTGGAACACCTCTTCTGTTAAGACAGGCTGAGAGAGTTGGGGCTGTTGAACCTGGAGAAGAGAAGGCTCAGTGATACCTTATTGTGGCCTTTCGATATTTAAAAGGGGTTTGTAAG
The DNA here is from genome assembly GCF_000700745.2 of Antrostomus carolinensis. NCBI lineage: Eukaryota > Metazoa > Chordata > Aves > Caprimulgiformes > Caprimulgidae > Antrostomus > Antrostomus carolinensis. The sequence continues at coordinate 8,185 of NW_010297348.1, read as the reverse complement.
AAAGATGGAGAGAGACATTTTACCAGGGCTTGTAGTAACAGGACAAGGGATAAAGGTTTCAAATGGAAAGAGGATAGGTTTAAATTGGACATGAGGAATAAATTTAAGATGAGGATGTTGACACAGTATGACAGGTTATCCAGAGAAGTTGTGGATGTCCTTTCATTGGAAGTGTTCAAGATCAGGTTGGATGGAGTTCTGAGAAACTTGGTCTAGTGATAAACATCCATTCCCATGTTGGAGGGGTTGGACTGGATGACCTTTGAAGGTCCCTTCCAACCTAAACTATTGTGTGTTTCTGGGCTTCTATGATTCTGTATTCGTATAATGCTATAGACACTGAAGCTCATAGCATTCTACACTTTAGAAAATGGAAATGAATGACAAAAAGCCTCTTTTTGTGTAAATTATGGTAAACTAGGTGTTTCAGGCAGATGCTTTCTTCTTTAAGCAGCGCTCAAACTTCAATCCCAATCTCCTGCCTTGCCCAATCAAATCCATTACAGCTAAAACACAAAAGTAAACAATCAGCACAATATGCTGCCTTCAGCTGTTGTAATTTTCCATGCATTAATACTGATCTTGAGGACATTACTTCAGATTGCAGCAAAAGTAGCCAGCGGAAAATACGACCTCAGCTCCTATATGAGAAAATAGACTATCAATATGTCTGTCTTCAGTACCCAGCACTGTGTTGGTATCATGTTATGAGTATATACAGATGAGCATATTTTCTGAGTATGGTGCATAATGTCTGAAATATTTGAATTCTAAAATAGTGGACATTTCAGTATCAAATAGATTTCTATCTGTAGCTTCTGCTGAAATGTAATTGAAAGGTTTGTTTCTTGCTTGTTTGAAAACCAACCAACTGTAAACCCCTAAGAAAGCTGTGAGATGGAAAAATATCAGCTCTCCTGGGTAAACTGAGAAAGATGAAAAGTACATCCCATGTTTTTCTCCAGTCAATCCATCCTCGTGACAAGGATATAACATACTTAAGAAATGGTATGAACTTGACCTATCCTCTTTAAAACTATTCATTTGTAATTTTGGGGTTTTATTCAGATGTTATAATAAATGTGATACACTAGGCTATCTCCAGGAGAGGGTTATTTCAAGTATAATAGCCTACATGTTAACTGCAGATGTAATTTAATTTCTGTGATTGATATTATTTATAGATTCTCTTACATCTTAAACAAACTACTCTTGATATATCAGTCAATTATTTTTTCTTGTTTTCCCCCTTTTTATTTTTTTAAACCAAGTTTTTGAATTGTGAAAGTAATTTTAAAAAGAAAGCAGGAATACAGCTCTGGGTGTTCCTGCTCCAGTAGTGCATGGCAAGATCAATTTGGGTATTAAGCTTTAGCTTTTACACTCACGCAAGCTTGCCAAGTAGTAGGCATCATTATGCCAGGAACTCTCAGCTTCATTGTAACTTCAGTATGTTATCAGAAATCCATACATTAGGCAGACATACTGAATGACTCCATATTTCCTTACTTAAAGAAAATCTGTTTTTTTTTTTCATGCAATTAGAAGTATATATTCTTCAAGAAATTATTTTTTTATAATTTCATACAATTTGCACAAAATATGTAAAAATCCACATTTAAAAAGAAAAAAAAGAGATTAAATTTTCTACTAGCATTTGGTCCAAAATTAAATGACATAACTGATTGTTTATATTTTAATATTAAGTTGTCTCTATAGGTGAGTATCTTTGATTCATATTAAAACAAATGCATAGTGTTTACAATACAATACAGACATAGTTTCTCTTTCCCAGTTCCTCATTTGATTTGAGTTTGAATATTTTTCTAATTGGATATGTTTTATCATAGGATTCATTTAATTTTCTCCACTGAGTCAGCAATAAGACAATTCACATAGAACCTACTTCTGGAGCAAAATTCAGGTGATTGTAATGAATCCATTAAGTGCAAAGGAGCTGAACAAAGTTACAGCAAACTGATGAAGCATGCAAGGAAAGGTTAACTTTGTGTCCAGTCTGCAAGCCAATAGGAAAAAATACTACTACTAGCACTAAAAATAAGCACACTGAACAATTTTACTATTGCATTTAAATATCTTACTTAAAATGACCTTATTTTGCTTAAAAAATCCAACCGGCTTTTGTTGTTTTTCTTTCCTGCAACAGAATGTCCATCACCTGTAGACAAAGATTCATATTGATAAATAAGTGATGCAGTAGAAAGCATACAAAGATATATGAGGATGTGGCCTGAGGGAATTCTCTGATCTCCAAACAACATTGTTTGTGAAAGGAACTACAGGAGAAAATTCCCTCAGAATTTAAGGCTCTGATGATATTTATTCCAGGCATTTGTGTCAGAATACCTTATGCTGAAGCTTCTTTCCTTTTGAACCAAAGCCAATACTAACCTATTTGGCACTCTAAATGGAGGGGTCAGCTCACCTTATTGAGATGTTGTGACTGGTGCATGCATTGTTGAAAACAAAAGGTTGGGCTACATTGGCAAAATTGTGAACTTTCCTTTGTGTTTTTAGCAGTGGTGGGAACAGATCAGCCCCTAGGTAGAATGTGATTTCCATTTTAGGTAAATTTATCATGCTCCATCTCGTGGTGACTGTCTTATAAACTGCTCATGAAACTATGTACACACAAGGATGACTGAGAAACAAGCTACAGTGGAAAAAGAAATGCCAAGCCATGACAGGCTGTGTTGGATGTAGGCTCTGCAACATCTTCAGATGTTCTCAGACTGCTAAAACATAGCCCATATGACATTATGTGCATGGGTCCATGCCTAGAACACAATAATTCTATATTAAAATTAGATTTCTAGGACCTCTATGGGGAAGTGTGCAACCACATGAGTATTGTACTTTGTTTCACTGCTCTTCAGAAGTTAAAATTATGACTGTCCATACTTGCCACTATATGATTTGCACTATAAAATGATTTCAGGGTGCTTAAACAACATTATTTAGAGGAAACTAAACTGAAACAAACTGCTCTTGGAGAGCACCAGATGAGTGCTAACTGCAAATAGGAAATCAGCCCCTAGGGTGAAACTGGAGCTAGTCTAAAGGAAGCATGTATGGTTTTCATTTGCATTTGATCATCCATGCCAGTTGTTTCATTCTACAGATCTACCCCTACTGCATGGCAACACGTGTTAAGGTTGATATAGCTGTAGAGACAAATTGGACTGGACCTTTGCTAAGGATACATGCGGAATGCCCTTCATCCTTTCACCTGTTTGTGCAAAAAATTGAGAACAGGAATAAAGCTACAGCTTAGTCTCACTTAATTCTTCACTTTAAAAACAAGAAATTGTTGAGGAAGCACAAAAAATTGGATTTTAGTTGGCTACTGACATGGAGACCAAAACAACATAGGCAGTCATTCTGGGTGCAATGTTTCTCCAGAAACCAAAAAAGCTAATAGTGCAAAAAGTAAATATTTCAATGGATGCTGTCTTACAAAGGGATATGCAGTGTAGACAGAATGTAATTACATGCAACTGTTGCTTTTTTGTTCAAGGAACAGTATAAATCACAGTAATTTGTGTTTGATTTTTAAAGAACATATTGTAGACTTGGGCATGAATCAAGGAGCATGCCTTGGCTGAACTCTTTAGCTCTTATTCATTTGTTTGCATTGATTTTTCCATGATTCTTAGTGTTTTTCTATTGTATAGAGAAAACAATATGGAAGACATCTGGTAGCAACTAATTAACAGAAACTCTTTAATTTGTAGTGATAATTGGAAGATCTACTACTAAGCTTACAAATGAGCAAATACAAGTTAAAAAGTCAGGATAATAATCACAAAATTCACTTCTAAATTATTTGTTACTTTAATTGTAATTATTTATGGCTATTCATAGTGTGATAAAATGCAGAGAACTGTGTAAATGAAAATATATCAGATTTGTGCTTTCAAAAACCCAGTTCTGAAATTTGGAGAAATTTAGAACCAAATTAGGACCTTCACCAGACAACTCAGAACTATCTCTACTGTAGGGTCAAAAATTTTACATATATTTTTAATTAATTTATAATTATTTATCTACGTATAAGATTATTTACTTAAATTATTTATTTATTTATAAGGTGTTTTTTAAGTTTACACGGTTGATTGATATGAAGAGATGACAGTGTATAAAGGCATCAGTTTATGCTTCATCATTTGAATTATTAAAAGAAGCATTTATCCCTCATATCTATTTGCTACTCTTTCTCCAACTTGGGATCTTCATATGTGTGTGTGTGTGTGTGTGTGTGTGTAAAGTGATATATTTATTCACTTTTTTTTTGTCAAATATGATAGCATCTCAGTTCCTCCATTTTTTAAAAAGGAATGTTAAAATTACTAGCTCTTGATGAAAGAACTAGTTCTGCTCAAATCACAAGAGCAGTGTTCTTTTTCTTATCCCATTGCATGAGAGAACAGTGAATAATAGTTGCTGCCTTATTCAGAACATGTCCATGGCAGACCAAGGAAGAAGTGAAATACATTCTCTAACATGGAGCAGTCACAGACAGGGTTGTCAACAGAGGCACTGCTGAATGCCCAGACTTCCCCCAGCTTAAGGCAGTATAAGGTCAAAATCTACATCTGAAACTTGGTGTCCAATACCAAAGTAAGTACGAATGTCGCCTCAGGAGAAGGCATGGGAGCTTCAACTTTGCATTTGAAGTGACTGGGAGTTGATCTCAGTTATACAATGTCTTCAATTAAGGGGAACAGAAGAAGGATATTGAGAAAAAAATATATATATTTCTGGGAAAACTTCTTGCCAACTTTTTCAAATGCCATAACTTCTTCAGCTTCACAAATGACCCTACTGTGCTGCTGGGATCAACTCTCTGTCACCCGGAAAACAAAATCTGACTAGACAGTATCTCCCTGAATTTCTGTGGGATTTCTGAATGTGCTGCCAGCTGGCTGGAGCTATACAGTGCATCTGGCTTACTCCGGACAGCTGGGCAGAGTAGCCCACACAGGTCCTATGTATGCCACAGACAGAGGGGTTGTACAGAAGCAGAGGTGGGAAATGTGTCACTCCCTTTGGCTTCTGAAGGTGAAATGCTGGCATTCAAAAGGGTTTGCACATTATGCTGATGTTGTAAACCATTCAGATGCGGAGATTTAGCACGAAGTAAGATGCAGTCATTATTTTAGTTGTTTCCAGGTAGATAAGTGACTACTTGTGCTCTTAAAAGTGTTCTTTAAAAGAAAGACCAGACCTAAACATAGGTATCTATACCTTCCTAATTATGAAAATTAAGGCCACAGATTTGAAATATATAGCTGGTATTAATTATTTTCTGAAAAGAAACTTCACAACTACAGTACAAAGAATGTTTCTTCTGTTCATGGTGATTCTGAGATTAGAAAGAAAAATTTACATCTGTGTGTTCTGTATTTCCTGATTTTAAGGGAATATTTTTTATATAGCTTTTTGCTTCTGGGAGCCCCAGTGTACATTGAAAATTGAGCTATTGGCCTAAATAAGAAATTAACATGATTTTATTTTGTTTAGGATCATTTGTAGATCAGATGAAATGTTTATTTCCCAAAGCTAGTAAGCTTTAATTTCTGCTAATATTTTAATTTTTGCTGAGGTCTAATGTGTAAAGTTGTTGTGCCTGGTAATTCAATATATCGGTTTCACAAATGTTAATGTATTCTTAATCATGGTTTTCTTGTGTCCAGGTCTACCACTCAACCTACCAGTCTATTCCCAATCTGATGTTATCGCAAAGATATAAAAAAAGGAAATCTACATCAAGAATTGTGCATTGATTTTTACAAAAACTGTCAAAACATGTCGCAGTGTTATTCATGTCAGCATTTCTCTGAGGCTTTGAGAATAATAAAAAATTCTTCTTATTTGCGATACTGGAGATATCTGTCCAGTCAGTGCTTTTAATTCTGTCTCCGTTTTTAACTGTTTTATAGGAACTTTTCCTCTGATCTTCTGATTCTGCTATCTCTCATAACCTGTCGTTACATCCATGTGATTCTACCTACTACTTTGACTGGGTTTATGAAAGGCAGGTCCTGCTTGACTAACCTGATCTCTTTGTATGACAAGGTGACCCACTTGGTGGGTGGATGAGGGAAAGGCTATGGATGTTGTTTACCTGGACTTTAGTAAAGCCTTTGACACTGTTTCCCACATCATTCTCCTGCAGAAACTGGCTGCTCATGGCTTGGATGGGCGTACTCTTCACTGGGTAAGAAACTGGCTGGATTTCCAGGCCCAAAGAGTTGTGGAGAATGGAGTTTAAGCCAGATGGCAACCAGTCAAGCATGGTGTTCCCCAGCGCTCAGTATTGGGGCCAGTTCTGTTTAATTTCTTTACCAATGATCTGGACGACTGGATCAAGTGCACACTCAGTAAGTTTGCAGATGACATCCAATTGGGTGGGAGTGTTGATCTGCTTGATGGTAGAAAAGTTCTACAGAGGGATCTGGACAGTCTGGATTGATGGGCCAAGGCTAATTTTGTGAGGTTCAACAAGGCCAAGTGCTGGGTCCTGCAATTGGGTCACAACAACCCCATGCAACGCTACAGGCTTGGGGAAGAGTGGCTGGAAAGCTACCCAGCAGAAAAAGACCTGGGGATGTTGGTTGGCAGCCGGCTGAATATGAGCCAGCAGTGTGCCCAGGTGGCCAAGAAGGCCAACAGCATCCTGACCTGTGTCAGAAATGGTGCGGCCAGCAGGACTATGGAAGTGATTGTGCCCCTGTACTTGCCTCTGGTGAGGCCACACCCCGAGTGCTTGTTCAGTTTTGGGGCCCTCACTACAAGACAAACATTGAGGTGCTAAAGCATGTCCAAAGAAGGGCAACAAAGCTGGTGAAGAGTCTAGAGAACAAGTCTTATGAGGAGCAGCTGAGGGAACTGGGGTTGTTTAGTCTGGAGAAAAGGAGGCTGAGGGGACACATTATCGCTCTCTACAACTGCCTATAAGGAGGCTGTAGTGAGGTTGGTCTTGGTCTCTTCTCCCAGGTAACAAGTGATAGGACATGAGGAAATGGCCTCAAGTTGTGTTAGGGTAGGTTTAGATTGAGTATTAGGAAAAATTTCTTCACTGAAAGGGTTGTCAAGGATGGGAATAGGCTTCTCAGTGAAGAGGTTGAGTCACCATCCCTGGTAGTGTGGTGCTTAGGGATGTGGTTTAGTGGTGGGCTTGGCAGTGTTAGGTTTGTGGTTGGACTCAACGACCTTAAAGGCCTTTTCCAACCTAAATGATTCTTTGATTTTATGACTTGAAAAATGTAATAGTTTGGAAAATCAGGCCCTTTATTTTATGAAAGCTCAAAATGATGTAAATAAGTGCAAATGTTCTTTATTTAATTTCTAATTAATCTGTTCTGGTCCAGCTCCCAGTTCAGCATGTGGAAATGTGTTGTGTCACATTCTGTTTTCACCTTGAAAAGGTTATGATTTTTAGAATTCCAGATTATTTATGATATTTTTTGAAGATCTCAGAAAATTTGCAGAGCACCTACCTATTAATCATCCACAGCCATAGCCATACTGCTTTGTCATTGGTGCTCTGTCACTGATTTCAATATTGAAAAGCACCAAACAATAAAAATCTTATAGATTTTACACATTATTAGCACTATTACTCAGTTTACTGCTTCCAACACATAATAGTTTCTCCAAATGTCCTTGGGGGTTTGTAACTACTGTTGAGCACCTCGCTAAATCTTAGCACAATGAAACATTTCGTGACAGCATCACATTCTGGGTGAAGGAGCCGTTGACACCATAAGGTGTCGATAATGTTCCTAAAAAGTAAGAGGAAGATAGGCCACTTGATAGCAAGGTGACTAGTCAGTCATGTGCTCTCTCTGGAGAATCATGTTTTGGCCCTGGACTCTCTGGGAAGGTCAGAACAGCAGGATCTGCACACCTTGCTCCAACTATGCAATATTTCCCTTGAAACTATGTGAAGATTTATCTCACTGTCATGTCTTACAAAGCTCTGAAGCAGCAAGTTCAAATTCCCTATGGTCCTACTTGCATTTTTCAGTGCTATTTTTTGAGTGCAGACAGTTTGTTCTCTTTCTTCTCTACATTTTCTTTCTAGTTTACTATGCACAGAGGTAGAGATGTGTTATTCTAACCAAATATGATGAGCAAGGAACTTCTGGAAAAACTCAGT